>NW_025109939.1:655375-812875 GCF_011392965.1 Frieseomelitta varia | reverse complement strand
TGGTAGTACTTGGTTTATTTTCAGTGTGGCTAGCGGAGGTTGGGCTTACTGTTCCGCCTCTCTATGATAAACACGCTCTCGTAATCTCGATTATCGAGGTGGAGTGCGTGATGGTCACGATCACGGTTCGGGGGGGCCTGCTCGTGGACCGGCTCCGAGGTGGCAGTGGCGGGGGTGGTTACTTGCGTAGGAAGTGGTGGTTGATGAAGAGGTTGTGGTGGTGGTGGTGGTAGTAGCGGATTCAACGGGCTGCAACGGGTCAGCGTCGAGACTGACTCGCCGCACGCGTTTAGATTTGTCGACCTATAGAAAACACAGAGAGAGAGAGAGAGGAGGACAAGAGACGCCCACGTTTTCGTTTATAGCTCTTCTTTATATTATCTTTCTTTCTTTTTGCTCTCTTTTCTCTTTTACTGTTTCGCCTTTCTAGCCGCGTTTCCTCGTCATATTTCTCTCGTTCTATCGCGGTTGTCGTCCGTGCGAGAAAAAACGATAGGAGAGAGACAGACAGGGGGAGAAAGAGAGAGCGAGAGAGAGAGAAAGAGAGAGAGAGAGAGAGACAGAGAGAAAGAGGACAAGAAGGTGAACAATTCATTGGAGGTGTCTTTGCGCTTTGCATTAGCGTGGCATTGATCGTCGAAAGATATTCTCAAAGACCGCTCCGAGCTCTTTCTCTCCACAGCCCTCTCGATCTCTGGCGAAACTTCTCTAGCTCGCGTGTTGGCTCTCTTCTGATCCTTGCTCTGATCGCGATCCTCGAACGTGGACCGTCCAAGTTCGATTGGCTCCGTATTCGTATCTCGTACGAATGAGCTTTCTCATTCGATGTCGACAAATTTATCGTCCGTAATCACTTCGATCTTTCTATTAACGCGTACATGCTGTACGACTACGAATCCGGAGCTGAAAAACGATAATCTTGGCAGTGGCTGAACCGTCCAGCCCGTTCTGGATATACGTGTAGGTATAAACGTGCATTATCTGCTCGCTTCGTGAAAACCCCCGGGAGAAGCGCGCGAAAGATACGTTCGTGTTTGCACTCGGGGGAGACTCGGTCGCGCGCGTGTAGATCGAGAAAAGGGGCTTATCACGAGAGCGACTAACAGACGAAAGGACCAAAGATTGGCCCACGAATAGTCAAGCGTCTTACTTTCCCAAACGATAAAATTCCCATCGGTCGACCGAGTTAACGCGGACACGAATTTGCATTCTCGAGAGGACAAGAGCCACTGCGAATACTTTCGCGATGTGTTATCGCGTTAGATCACGTCGACCGTTTGCATTTACGTTAATACCGTGGCCGATTTATTCGCGTGCGGAAGTAATCGAATTGCTTGGAAATTTGTTATGTGTGTACACGAATCTGATATTACTCGCGTATAAATATCGAGCGAGCATTGATTACGTTAATACAAACATTAATATTTCTGTCAAGTAAAGTAAATACTTCGGGGAGTTTATGCGTGCGATCGCACGCGCTGGGTGGGTTTTTCGAAAAGAGAGAGATATCGCTCCCGCGATAAGCCCACGAGAAAATTCGAAATGTACGTGATTGAACGTGTCAGCGATCCGGAACAAAATATTCGTAAAACAAGCCACGAACGAGGAGAAAGACACGGGAAAGTTCGACGGTGAATGAGAATGAAGGAAACGAGGGTGAATGAATTATCCGTGAAAAAGTATTCGTCAGCGGAAGGTGAAGGAACGAAAGATAGAAAAGACGATGGGATAAGGCGGGTGATTTGAGGGGAAAAGAGGAAGAAAAAGAAAAAAGAAGAGAGAGAAAAGAAACGGACGGTCGAACGACAAAACGAAATGGCTCGGCGCGGGAAACAAAGGCGGCATACGATCCAGAATAGGCATCACTGCAGTCGTATTGTGGACTTTTGGATGCCACGATGGAAATCATAATAGTCGGCTGAGTACCCGCTACTACACGTGCAGTCCGCTTGGCATGATTTCAAAGCTTGAACACCTTGTCATCGGTTATCGAGGCCGATTTTCATACGTACGTACGGTTTCGCCGGGAAATGCGATGACGTCGTCGAGCGTCATCTCTCGCACACCGATCGTACGTCACCGTGCGATCGTTTTCTCTCTCGAGAACTATTTTCTCCGGTATCGTTCGTTAAACGAACCGTTCTCTCGGTTTGTCTCGTGGCAACGGAAGCTGCACGCTGACGCGACGGGAATACGAGCGCCGAAGCTCGAGCGAACCGCGTCCGATCCGATCCCGGATCGATTTTCCCCGTTATCGCTACCGTTTTCCTTTACTTACTTTTCGTCGATACGGATTTCGAGATATACGAGAGGGGGGAAAAAGAGATCTGGGCAGGAGGAGAGAAAAAAAAGACAAAAAACTGTTGGACACTCTTTCTCGGATAGCTGGGACCGGACAATTGAGTGAACCGATCGCGACTGAGAAAGAGGTTAGGATTTTCGTTCCCGTGTCCCGCGTTCTTCCATTCTGTTCTAAAATGAAATTACGCGTAACAACTCGACTTATCTCGCTGGAAAACCAAGTGTCGGAATATGTATTTCGATACCAGGGACCAGGTCGAATGCAAAATTGTCGCTCGACTGTTCGCTCGTGCCCGAGGACCGCAGTCCACGCGCAAAGACGGACGCGTCTATACATTATGTAGGTGCGTGGATGGTTTCGCACCGGATCGTCGAAACCGATCGTTCTCCAACCTCGTCCAAAATACCTCTGCTGCTGCGGTTTAGTCTGCCGGGTTTTTTTTTTTTTTTTTCTGTTCATCGCTACGCGATGCGTTCTATGTGCGTGGTTCGCGTTCTCTCATGTATGGCGCAAGATCAAAAGAGGGTTCCTATCGTCGTCTTTATTGTTCCCTTCGTGTATCTTACGGTTGTTTGTCTCGTTCTTTCTTTATTTTTGCAACGACAAGTGGATGCGACTGCTATTCTCGTAAAAGCGAATCGAGACGGCAATGAGGAGAGAATGAGAAGATTCTCTCCCATGTCTCTCTCTCGACTTACATGTTACTCAGAGATATGTTATTATTAGAGAGGACGCTGTCGTTCGTTCAATAACGCTTACTTATTACTTTTCACGCGTTACTTCTCACACGTTCGAAGAATAAAACCGTTCAACACTTTGACTGCCGCGTATATACGGGTTTATATTAGCTGATTGCGAAAGATTTTTAGTGGGTATTTGAAAGGATATCGAAAAGGATATAATAAAACTGACAAATTATTGTACAAATAACATAAACGTATAACTATTAGTATTTTATTTATTATTATTATTAGTAATTTATTTAAAAAATTATTTGGATGGTAATATTTCGAAACATTCTATGCACAATTGCGGTTGATCGAGGCAGCTTGGAGCGCAGAGTCTTTTGTTTTCTTATAGTTGCTCCAGGAGAAATTTTTCTAATTGCATTTTGTTATGCCGGTTGCGTGAAAAAACAAGATTGCGTTGGATGTGCAGGCAAGATTAATAATTCTCTAAATTTTCTTACTGTTACATGATTTATCGCACACTTTCCTACATTGTAATCAAGAACTGCTACAGATTTTAATTTTCCGCGTGATGAATTCGTCGGCTAGTAGAATCTGCATCGATGTTCGTATTTTTATGTACTTGCTATAACGATGGGAGTATGTTTTGTTGATAAAATTCTATCTCTAGAATCTCTCCACTTGAGTACAACGATACCACCCTCATCCTCTTTAGATATCATCCTTTGGGAAATGAACTTTTTATTCTTTCTCACTGTTCCAACTATGCGAGTCTTCTGCTTTAAACGCGAAATAGCGAACAATTCATAGCTGGTAGCGTTTGATCCTGATTGAAAAGCTTATGTGCAAATTGATGGCATACATTGTGCGCCAGTCCTGTTTCTCCGATTCCATTAGTTGATTTTCCACAATAAATTCTCATCGGCCATGTACATCATTCAACGGAGCAATGAATAAATAATTTTATACCGTATTTGTGGGCTTCATTTGGTATGTATTGAATACGAGTCTTCCACGCCATGGAATTAATGTTTCGTCAATAACGATGTTTTCTCCTGATGTGAATATTTCTTGGTGCTTTTCTTGTCATTTGTTGAACAGTGGAGATATTTTTTCAAGACCATCACCTTCAGCAATAGTGGATTTGTCAGCAAAATGAAAATTACTAAGAAGTAATTCGAATCTGTTCCGCGACATAGTGCTGCGCGGTAAATGAAAATTATAGAATCGGTTTCTTCACCAATAATTGGCTATAGGATTTGCTCTTACGAAACCCATCCACGGAATTAATCCCAAAAATTTTTTTTCCCTCCCACATTGGACATTATTTTTCCTCTTGTCAAACAAATTTATTCAACAGTTCACCTATTTCACCAGTTACCTTCAGATTCAGAATATTTTCTACGTCGACATTTTCCGAACTGGATGAGTTTGAAAAGAATCATTTATTGTGTTTATTTCAATCCCTTTCGTTTTTACTACCGCTCACAATCTTGTTCTTTCGTTTCCTTTTTTACTTGAATATTTTGTCTTCATTGCTACTTGCGTCACTCATTATAGCATTATCACTTCGTTTGGCTGACATTATAATAAACTAAGGAAAAAGTAACTCGAAGCAAAACTACACTTGACGAAGCTCGATGTCTGGAACGATATTAACTGTTTCACTATAAAAAGAAAGAAAAGAGACAAAAGAATAAAAAGAAAAGGTTGTTGGAAAGCAATCTGGATTTGTTTCTCCTATCAAAACGAACAAATCAGATTTTACTTGCAGCTTATATATGTTATACGCACGGCAGTCAAAGTGTTAAATTTTAATCCTAACTACTATCATTGGACTTATATATAGACTGCGGATTTTTATGAAAATTCACATTTTCGTGAACGTAATTTGAAACCTGGAACCTATGCAGAGATTCAGGGTTTTACTTAATTAAATATTTTAACAGATGTCGTATTTTGGACATTTCATATGTCCTCGTGTATTACGTGCATTCTATGTGTTTTTGTACATACTAAATTTCCTATAATAGCATAAAAATCTGCAGAATAGTTATATATACAGTACGTCTAATAATATATATTAGATTATACTATGATTCAAGATAATGAATAATAAACTCTATCTCGAATATCACATTCTCCGTGATAGAGATTCGTAAGAAAATTCAATAATTCAAACCTAAATTTCAATGGTCATTATATGGCACAATGACCATTGGAGTTAAGGATTGAACGTTAGCAAGATTATCGAACAAACGGCGCGTTTGTCATTCTAGACATATATATATATATATATATGTTTTCATCCGTGATAAATATAAATGTATATGCGTAATATCGGGTATATATAGCTCGAATATATTTTGTTTGCTATTGATTACTCGTGAGAGGTTTCTTAAATGCTTGCGGTGCTTCGGTCGCCTAATGCTCGTAAGAAGGGGTGGAGTGGACTTAATTGCTAGCTCTGGCTAAACCTAAGTGATCGATGTATATATCTCTTTGGAGGTCGTAGCTGCACCGGTTTCACGGGTCCTCTCTTCGTTCGGACAGGACGTTGCCCATCGTTTCCACCATCATTCGAGCGTTCCGGCTAATCACGGAACGAACGTTGAAACGAATCGTAACCACGATGCAGATACGATCTCGTCGGTCTACGTCCTCGTTTTCGTGATTAATCTTCGATAGATTAATCCCCCGATCGGGGGAATCGAAAAGTTAGATAAAGTCGGAACCTGTGGGGAAGACAGATCTTTCGGAGATAGACACTCACTTTTTCAAAGGCACTGTTCCCTGGGGCCCCTGCCCTGCGCCGTTCCTGGCGTCGGTGACCCGGCAGGCCACCATACTATACGCTGAAAGCAGTTCTACAATGTTACAAGATTATGTTAAATGAGTAAGACGTTCAGGTTCACAGGTGCTCGCCCAGCTCCTGCGTTACCGGGTCGTTCTCGTCTCCTTTGCCAACGAATTAAAGGGAGAAACCTTGCAAATCCCAAGGCGAACGTCGAAGGACAAATTGAAGAGTTGTTTGCGACTGTCGGAGAAAATATCGTAACTGTCGAGCTGATCGAATTTCCCGGCAGGAAGGAAGAAGTTTAAACTACGATATTTAGAACTTTCCATATTGAAATTTCCGAATGCATCAACGTTTTAACTTTTGCAAAAATGTGGCCAAGATTTAGAGAGTTACATCTATATGAAATTCTGTAAGTGCCATGTTTTTCGTTGCAGAGAAATTGCAGAGGAATTGCTTTATTTAACTGCGTGAATATTATAGATGGCAATTCTATTTGTTTCTAGACTGTTTGAAATATATTTGATAATTTTTCTCACCCTGAAGTACGTTATCGAGGCCATCGTCAAACAATTCTTTTCTACCAATGTAGGAACAGTTTTTGAATTTGAACTTGATAATTACTCGATGTTTTAAGAAATTTATCACATAACAAAATATAAACAAAAGTGAAAAAAAAAGTGAATCTCACCGGTCAAGCATTACGAAGATATATGAATATATTGAATATGTATTTATGTTCAAATGCATAAATGTATCAATTTGATGTTCGAACACTTGAAATACTTTCTACAATTACTATTTTCTACAGAAAAATATTTGCCAGTGATGTCATCTTTTAATATTTGATAACTTGGTAATTTCGTGACGGTTCTCTCTGCATACATAGATTTACCAGTGATGTCATCTTCTGGTACTTTACTTACATTGCACACTGCAATGCTTCTATTGGCACGTGGAGCATTCTTCGACGAGAAATACAAAATTTTTTCCGACACGTACGACGATTTTCTACAGGAATTCTTCAACGTTTGAAAAAAAAGGCGACGAGACAACCTCGAGCCCAGGTGCGGGCCAGACTCGGTGGAACAAGTCGAATGATCGACTGACGCGTCTCCCCGTGACGCAGCCCTACCTTTCTCCTGTTTTCGTCTTTTCCGCTTATTGCAAATCTTCACCGCGCATATGCTGAGGATGATCGCGACGATGAAGAAGAGTATACCACCGACGACGCCCGCGGTGATCGCCTTGTGCTTCACCCGGGCCGGCACCGGAAACTTCACCTGCTCGCTGGCGCCGTAGTTGGTCGCCGAGTTGGCGAACACTTGGAAATAATAGGTCCTACCACCAACCAGATTCTTCACTGTACTCGTCGCCGGGTCGTCGTGAAACAGAAAACAATGAAACAGTGAAATCACTTGGTTCGCCGATCGGACGGGCTATTTGTATGGAAAGGACGCTGAATCGTGGAAGAAACATACCCAAATAGCTGGTTTCCTCGGGTCGGATCTGTCCCTTGTTGAGCGTTTTCCACGGTCCGTCCGTTTTGTATTTGATGGTGTAGTATTGAATGAGATGATTACGTTCCACGGGGGCTTCCCAGGATATCAGAAAGCCGTTACTGACCTCCGTCACCGTGAGATTTTTCGGAGGACCTGGCTTTGGTCCTGACGATTCAAATCGAATTAGTTACAGACGGCGGGGGGAAGGCATTTTTTTTTTTTTTTTTTTTACGAAAGACACTTGAAACGAAACACACACTTTGCATGCGTATGTCCCAAGGACTTTCATCGGGCGTTCGTCCGCATTCCAACGCGTAAATTTACGGTTGGTCACATGGGGGAAACAACGACGAAATTGGGATTACGGCCGCTAATAAGGCTAACGAATGAACGCCGGAAGCAATTAGCTCGTAACATTATATATGTAAGTAGTGACGAAAGAAGATGAGCTCACGCGTGTCCGATTCCATCGAGAAGTTACATCAACATCGCGTGCCACGGCGGGACATCATGACCGGATAACGTTACCATTTGTCAAGATTTATTTGCTGTTGCTTCACCGTTTAGAGAGTGGACGAAAAGAAGGAACAAGTGAAAGAACAAATAAATGTAAAACAACCAGGTTAATAAAAAAAAAAAAAAGAAAGAAAAAAAGAAAAGAGAATCACAGTGGCGTACGTAGGATAATAATCGAGCGACGAGAAGCCGTTGTTCCCAGTTGTTGCCGATAAAGTCCACCGTGTGATATTCGCGATTGTTTGCAAACGTTAAACAATACCACGGGCACAATACGATAAATTTTCACGATGGAAAAATAGCCAGCCAGTTGAAGCGGCCGATGTTTCTGCATTCGTTTCTGCGGTATTTACAATGTCCCTATTTGTTAACTTCATTTGCGCGGCCGTTGCACGCTGCGTCAGAACAAATTGTCGACCACGCAGCCGGCAACAGCCAGCGTGCATTAGGAAAACGGGAAACAGGCACGAGCGTACGCGTGCACACACTCACCGCTTGCTTCAACCCCTTCAACCCCGTGCAAGCACAAAGATATAAATGGGTTCTCAATGGAGGCGTCGCGGCGCCCGGGAATATCGTGAATAACTGGAACGCGGTTACCGTGTTCGCGAAAAGCTTTTTACCAATGTAACCGGCCACGAGTGGCTGCAATTAATTCGCGCCGGCTGGATGGAAATTTCTCCCCGCAAAGGCGAACAACTTGGCGTTTTTGTTCCACTCCGTACACGTTTCGATCGTCGCGCCATGCGATCGAGTTCTACTCGAGGCACAACGCTCCGCGCGTCTCTCGATACCGCGTCCCACCGTTTTCCTTCTCTTTTGTTCGTTCGTTTTTCTTTCTTTTTTTTTTTTCGTCGAATACGTTTCTTCGTCGAATAATTCAGAGTTTTAGACAAATGATTCGTTCGACGACGAGCGCGCGAAACAAGGAGGGCAATCGAGCGCAAGATGTAAGAAGAGCGAACCAAGAGATTTGTTTGACTTTGTTCATATAATTCAAACTGAATTTGGTATCGAGCTGACAATAAAGAGATGTGACAATAAATTTCCAAACTGAGCGAAATTATCTTCGTAAAATATTATTTGAATTTTAATTCTTTCACACAAATTAGACACATGTGTCAGTATATATCATTACAATGCAGTACGAAAGAAAATAATGTCATAAAAAATGAAATAATATTTGTGTTTTTTTTATAGTTTACGATCGTCATAATTTTGCAATAAATGTTATCGTCTTTATTAATTGTATTTATTTTTGTGAAATATGACGTAGTAAACTCATATGACGTATACGGTGCGTTAACTAACTGTGAAATTAATTGAAAATTATTTCGTATAACCCATGACCTATATATGATATCTTTTTTTTAATAAAAATCATATTGAAATATGTTTATCTTACTTTCACGCAAGCTTAATTGCTATTAATTTTACCGTAAAGTGGAAAAATGTCGTCAGTTATTGCACACCATTTGGAAAGTCTCGAAAGTGTTGACCATTTGATTGCTCGCCAAAATAACCAATAATTTAAAAAGAAATATATAACAAATTAAAAGTTTACTCATCTTTCGATGCATTTATATTGTAACACGTTATTCTCTTTGAGCATTAACTTTTGAGTAAACTAATTTGAAGCATTTCGGCACGATAAATGCAGGGTTAATGAACACAAACTTCCTTGATCTCTCATATCTCAGAAACTAATTATCCACTCAGCTTAAAAATTTGCTGCGATCGACGTCTCGTTAGAAGCTATCAAAATTGATATCAAATTTCAGTTCCAAACGCGCGGGATCAAAAAAACAGACGAAAGGAAAGAAAGAAAGAAAAAAAAAAAACACCTCGCCTTTTTCGTTTACTCTTTACTCGCTGATCGAAAAGAGTACGCGTTCCGGTCCGAAAACTTTGGTGACTTTAGCCGCGGCACACAGTCAGGCTTCGAAAACGGTCCAACAAAAAAACTGACAAACAGCGAGGAAAAAAAATCGATGGCCGAGCACGAAAAGCCAACTTGGCGACCGACCGCGTGTACCCCGCTAACGAGATTACGCGTTTTCACGACGCTTTCAGTCTTTTATTGACTTTTTTTTTTTTTTTTACGTTGCACGCGCGTTGTCGGCCGACGTTACAACCGACGAAAAAGTTGACGCGAGGCTTGTACACCACCATGAATGACAAAATCGTTGTCGACGCTTTCCCTACTCTCCCATTTTCCCCTCCCTCCCCGCCACTCCCTTTTTTTATTGTTTCCTTTTGACCGCCGCGCGGTATTTCGACGTTTGGGCACAAGGGATGGATAAACCGAGGACAGATTGCCGATAGAGAGCTCAACTGGGAAAATGGCCAATGTAAATTCTTACGTTAACCGCGGCGAAAAGTGTTCACGACTCGATCGAACTAACCAAAGAGAAAACTAAAGAGAAAAAGATACACGCGGAAGAAGGAGGAAGAGTAAATAAAGAGAAGAAAACAAAAATTGATACCTTTCGGGCGCATGATCGGCGGGAACACTGGGTTGCCGGTAGAATCGGTCGGTAATATGAGAGTATTATGGTCTAAGATGTCTGAAACGAGAACAAAAAAAAAAAAGAAAGAAAGAAAAAAACGACAAATGTGAGAAATCAGATGAATCCGGAAGAGGGGGGGGGGAAGGGAGGATTGGTCATGCTGTAATAACCTACGGGTCGCAGAAAGCCGGACCGTAACGGTGGAGATCCTCGCGAATCCGATCCACCGGAATTCTCGTTAAGCTGGCTGTAATCGCGTTACTCGAGGCGGGCTAACGAGTTTCGAGACCGTTGATGCGTAGACAGCGACGGACCGTGGCGGGGGATGGAAAGAGGCAGAAATAGAAGCGCGAGGAGGGAAAAAGATGGCGGACAGAAGGGAAAAGAAGCGAAGGTACGTACCTTGGGCGTACAGCGAGAAAATTCGGCTGCGAAATAAAGAAAGAAAGAAAAAAAAAAAAAAAAAACGACTGTTCGCGGCTCGTTGCTGATTTGCTCGAGTGATTAGCGAGGATTTTTTGACCTCGACACGTTATCAATATGGAAATACCGGGGAAACGGGTCATGTTTCACGATCTCGCGGGATTATGAATCCGCGGAACAGACGTGCGAAACAAAGATTCACGAGACGCATGGCGATTTGTGCGCGCGTTTGTGGCAGAAGCGGAACGAAGGAAATTGGAGATATCGGCGGAGTCGTCCTTCTCTTTGGAGCCGGATAAAAATCAGCAGAGGCTCGTGCAGGAAAAATCAAGGCACCGTGTGTACAAATGGAAGGCAATGACCCGGCAGATTCGAGGGGAAGGAAATAAAAGCGGAAACAGAATGAACGGCTCGATGGGTTTTCCGATACGATAAGTCGCGACGGAAGTCTTCGTTTCCCTCTCCTCTTTGCTTCTCCTCTTTCGCGGTGAGCTTTAACGTAACTTTGAAATTCTCGCGCTATTTCCAGCAACGAGGCTTTACAAAGATCGGTCGCGGCGAGGAGGGAAGAGCGATCTCTTCCGCGCAGGGCATCTTTACGGAATCGTTCAACCGAGATTCTTTGTTAGCTTGTTTCGGGGCTCGTTCGTTTTCAGAGAGACAGAGAAAGAAAGAGAGAGAGAGAGAGAGAGAGATAGAGAGAAAGCCTCGAATCGGATGGTTTTATGGTCGATCGCTTTCAAATACAAGATTGCCCCTTTGATTTCAGTGGCTACTGCTTCCGCGGTAGCGTCAAGCTGTTTCGGCGCCTCTTCTCACGGAAACGACTTATAATCTCGCCAAGGAGTTGCCAATTGCTAGTTGTACGGTTAGCCATATCGATTGGATCGACGATCTTACCGCTTTCATCCGTGGCTGCAGCTTGACCGGCGCTCGAGGATGGGGTCGCTGAATGCGTCAATGCCACATCTTCGAGGGTGAGGGCGATTGAAAAAAAAGAAGAAGGGAAACAGATTGCATAGAATGCGACGTGTTAGTCGTGGTAATACAGGCAAGGACTGTTAGTTCCAGGCGATAGCGATATTCGTTCGAGCATCGAAACCGAGGCGCGAAATAGAGGATCCCGTCTGGCTCCTTTAGTAACGAACGATTATCGCGAGAGATCTATCACCGATATCAAATAATGCGAAATGTTCAAAGTTCGTTACCAAGCGTCCTGATGGTAATAAGTTTGCTCAGCATTCCATCGCCGAGAGCGTTCTTCCCGATCACTTGGAACTCGTACATCGTACCTGGCGTCAGGTTGTTGATCGTCACGGTGGTGCTACCGGACGGAGTTACCGGAATCATCTTCCATTCGGACGTGCCCGATTCCCTGTACCTGCGTTAAACGATTCACCATTTCAAACTCATTCCCGCAACGTATACGTACTCACTTTGATCCACGAAACAACGTACTCCTCTCGTTTACGAGTTTCCTCTCGGAATGGCATTCTAACCGATATTGCCGGCTCAACGAGTGGTTACCTCGCTCGCCCACCCGAGGTTAACATACTTGGGAATGCTATTCCAAAAGGATAGATCGTTTCTACCACAGAAGCTTGAACAGCCGACGTCAAACAGCCGTCCCGCTCGACGCGAGACGAGGCTGTTCGAGCAAACAACCAGCCAGTGTACACAGACTCACCAGATGGTATAATCTTGCTTGTAATCAGGCCCTCCAGAATATCCCGGCAACCAAGTCAACGTGACCGAGAATTCGGTCGCGGTGCCGGATACGTTGTACGGTGCGTGCGGTTGCGTGCCTTCGACGATCAGCTGCGTGGATGCCGATATGGTTGCCACTTCGTTCGATGCGACGCACTGGTAGAAGCCAAAGTCCGAGCGTCGCAGGCTCTCGATCGTTAAATTGCCGCCGACGATCTTTGCCCGGTTGCGTTGGATCGACGCGCCGTCCCTCTACGGAATTGGATCATCGTGTGCAAATGCGAATCGAGCGTCAAAAGACTAACGAGCCGGGGATAAACGCGATACTCGAAACGTTTTATTCGCGGCTTCGTTAGTGACATCGGGCTGATGACTTCTCGCTCGCTATACGATTCGAGAAGCTAAACGAATGACTGGTTGGAAATCGATCGATTCGCAGTGTACATCGTTATTTTTATTATTATTCACGGATGATAATGAAAATGTTTTGACATACGGTACAAAGTAAGCTTGTAAAGATGGATATTCTGATCAAATGAAGAGAGTTGTTGAGAAAATGTTAGACAAGGGAAGAAATTTGAATTAATGCGAAGATGACTGACTACGATATTGATTAGCTTATTATTAGTTATTGTCGAACAATAATATGCTATTTATAGAGCGTACAAAGCCTTTGAATGAAGAAGATCGTGTGACGTCAATATTTAAGTATTGATGATATTTCGGGGGCAATCAACGAGACTGACGAGACTTTTAAAAATAAATAAAATATCAAACATCGTACATCCTGCTTGCTTCAACAGAATAGGTTTGTATGATGTGTTACAAAAATAGATAAGTAGCTAAGCAGACGAATTTATATCGAATGCTTTCTGTTTATATAACATGCTTTTTGTACAATAGAATCTGTTTATATGAACTATTCATTTGTCTGAATTAAATTTTAGTCAATGTACGATTAAATCTCGTTGATGGAATCCAATTTAGTTCTTCTAGTGTTAAGAATCACTCATTAAGAATCACGGTATAGTTATAAACCAGAGAATTGTCATTAGTTAGGATATACCACAGAAATGAATAACAATGCACTTAGGTTAATCGATTATGTATTTAAGTTGATCAAGAATGCAAGGATCTCTCAGTTAGTATTAAAACTACCGATGATTAAAATATAAAACTCGTATTGAAAAAGTGAAAATTCAAGGAATAAGAAAAAGTTTAAAGTATGATAAAGAACACAAGCTTTAACATATACAGAGTGTTTCGCAAATCGTGGACAAGCGACTGGCGGATGACTCCACGTGCAAAAATGAGTTCGAAAAGAAAAACAAAATTTAAGGCTACATTCTCGAGGAAATTAATTTCTCAATTTATCAAGCTAACAATGAGTTAATTCCTAACGAATGATATTCAAATTCTATTTCCTTGAGAATTAAATTTTTTTTAGCGGAAAAATGAATTTTTCAAGCTCAATTTTCTTAGAGAACGAAGTCTGAAACGAAAAATTTTTATTCTTTCGTTTCGATTCATTTCTGCATGGAACCCCTTGTTTACGGTTTACGAGACACCCTGCATATTCGATGAAAAATCATCCGAAACTCTACGAAACTTCCTAATAAAATATTATTAAATTGGTTGTTATCGGTCACTCTGGTAATTCCAGTATTAATCTTTGCTAATCTTTACGTTTCTCATCGAAACGTATGTACGTCAAACGGGTTTTTTCGCTTTTCTCGCGCAAACACGGCTTTACCATACCCTGTGCCACTGTATCGTGGGTTTCTGCGTGCCCTCGGCTTCTTGAGCGTCGCAATGCATCTCCACCGTTTCGCCAACCTTCTTCTGATAGATGGGATCCGGCTCGAGGGTGAATACCGGCGGATTTCGCACGAGCACCTCCATCGGCCCGGAACTTCCCTGCGTGCCCTGCGCGTTGTAAGGCGTGCAGGTGTACCGACCTTGATGATTCTCGTTCACCCGTGTAAAGAGCAGGGAGCCATTGTTCATCACCACGATATCCTTCGTTTGATAAGGCTCGAGCAATCGTTTGTCCTTTGTCCACGTCACGTATTGAAGGGTGGGATTTGCTTTTATGTAACAATGGACCACACCGGCCAGACGAAACGGCAGGTACTGCACCGTCGGAGTGAACGTGACCTTCGCTGGATCTAAAACGGCGAGGATTTAATAAAAATTCATTGGTAAACGTCGTGTCGCACAATGGGGCCAACACAGCGATTCTGACTAATAGAAATGTATCGTGTCTATCAAAAGCTGGAGGCTTTTTTACGCCATTACCTTTATTGGATCGTTATAAAGACTTTAGTCTTCGTGGTGATTTTCTTTAAGATTTTCAATCGTTCGTATTGTATGTAAATTTTTAGAGAAGAACTGTTGTTACACTCTCACTCGCTTGTTCGCGGAGGAGCATCGTTGAATTGTATGTAAATTTTCAGAGAAAAAAAAAAAACTGTTGTTATCATCTCGCTCGCTTGTTCGCGAAGGAACATACTCAGGGTGAATTGAACTTTCAAAATATTATTCTGCGACTTAATTTTTCCACTGTTGCATTTCAAAGATGTTTCAGCCAAATGATCGTGGTGAAATTTTGATGGTGCTATGTTACGTGTATACACGTGTTGGTTTAAATATGATCTAGTTAATGAGAATTTCAATTTTTAAAAGCGTAATCAAGTAAGTATCAAGTAAGTATCCCCTCGGTGAGGACTGTAAGCCATAAAAATCAAGTATCAAGTAAGTATTCCCCTCGGTGAGGACTGTAAGCCATAAAAATCTCGAACCCAGTGTGAGCGTGAATTGATACATCAGCCTTGAATATCTTAAATGGAATATCTGATTTTTACAAAAGAGCCTAAGCCAAAATACAAAACAAAATATTTATTAAATGTAATTCGTATCTTCGCGCGTTATTAAATTTATTAAATATTTTTATTGTGAAAAAGGAGGTATGTACTTTTCTGTACAAAATCCACGAAAAACAAAATAATACGCAATTAACATCATCGTTCACCAGAAATAAAAGTATTAAGTGCCAAGTGATATTTGTACAAGTGACAACGGTTATAGATTGTTGCGTACATGTTACTCTACTTAAAAATTTTTCATCTGGATGGATAGTTTTTACTTAATTTTTATCCGTCCATTTTTCCAATTTATCTCCAAGTTGACCTTACTGTCTATAATATAAGGGTCACTAAAATCGGCAGAGAATACCCTTTTGCAAATAACTATTCGAATAACTATAACGTATACACTGAATGCATAATTGTAGTATAACAATTACATTGTCTTCCAAGTATTTTGAAAACAAATGTTCAACTCTGGCAACATATTTCGTCGTCAACTATATGTTAAAAAAAAGAAACCAAGATCACAAAGCTTCGTCTCTATAGCTGTAACTATAAAGCAATAAAACAGTTTGCAAGAAAGATATAAGATCGGGATTTAAACTTAAGACAGAAAGGACTATCGAGGAAAGGACAGGAAACGGAAGGAAGAGGAAATTGGAATTTTCATTAGCTAGATTGCTGCTTTGGCCCACTGTGCAGTCGTTCGTGAAACATCTCGGAACACGAAAACTCACATTCTACGTTGAGGTAAGCGCTGGCGGTTTGCGGATCACCGATGCCATTCGTCACCTCGCACAGATACTGGCCAGAGTCGTCGGCGCTGACCGGGTTGATCACAAGGCTACCGTCCGGTTTGATGGACACTCTAGTGTCCAACGCCGAGACTTCCGTTACCGGTGCACCCTCGCGGAACCAACGCACGGTCACGTTGCCAGGCAGGGCTTTCGCCTCGCAGGAGAACTGCACCTTCTCGCCTTCCAGCTTGGTCTGGTTCATCGGTGGCACGGTGATCACCGCTCCGCCTGCGAATCGGAAAGACATGAAGAAACGTTAGAGCGTAGAATTCGAAATCGCGACGCGAAGCTGACGCGAGAAGAAAAGGGAAAACAAGGAAACAAAAAAGGGGCAACAGGGAGGGGATGCGACGGTGGGGCGTGAAACTGGGGGACCGATTTCTGGCACGTTGGCAGCTTGTCAATGTCAGTCGTCGCGTCTGGCTGATGCCGGAAATACGCCGGCCAACCAATATCCTGGCCGAAACGACGCGGGCCCGTCGCAGAAGCTTTTAACTTGGCCTGGCGCGGAAGCGTGTCGCGAAACGAGATTTCATCGTTCGGCTGCTCTCGCGTCGATGGCCCGCGCGAAAACCAGTCCGCGAGACGACGTCGATAAGTAAACAAATGGAAAGAGAGATGGATATTCTCCATTTACGGGAGCCCGATGCATACCGGGGGCGGGATTGTTATTTTAGAAACATCCGTCGCCAGAGGAAGAACCACCGTACCGAAAGTGCGCGTGTCGATTCGCTCTGGAATACGCGTTTTCACCAACAAAGTTTCACGAAATTCTCTCTCTCTCTCTATATATATATATATATATATATATCTCGTGTCGAGTCTAGGCATCTCGCTTCTCACTCTCGCAGAGTTTCGAACAGAGTGGAAGGGAAAAAAATATGGGAGAAGAAAAACAGGAAGAAAACGGGGCTGCTGCCAATATGCCTCGCCACTCGAGAAACTGAACTGGCTTCTTCCTACGGGCGACTTTCCGCTCCGGCTCGGTGGCAAAAAGACTTAACAGGATGCATTATATTCTCGTCGATGTCGAAGCGACGTCGGTCTTCCGCGGGAGCGTGTGCTCGCGAAATTTTAAAACTTGCGGCTTTCCGAGAGGGGAGGAACGGGTTCTCGGTCGCACGGTTCGAGAGTATCTCCGCACATAATGGAAAGAAATCGATCCTGCGCGACAAAAGACTTCTTCTCCTCGCGTTCATCGAGGTATTTCCTGGAATCCGATCTATCCTCGCCGAGCGGGAATTAAGCGGAGCCATTCGTGGGAACGGGCCACCTTCTCCAGACTCGATGAAGGAATCGGTTCCCGTTGTTCCCGAAACTTGACCGGAAATGCCAAGTTAACCGACGAAAACGAATCGTTTCCTCGATCTCGAATTCCCGACTGGCTGTCGACGAGTGAAACGGGCCGCGCACGTGGAGAACACCGCCAAATTAACTCGGCGGAGAGACAAAAGCGGTGGGCAAGATCCTGACGAGACGGGACACGGCGGAATCCGAAATCGCGCGTGCCTGGCGCGAAAACGGCAACGACGAAGCGATGAATGTAGAAGCAGCCGCTCGATAAATATTCACAAGCCGGGATTTAAAACTTCTCGTCCGAGCGAGAGGGCAATGAATCCGAGAACAGAGCGGGAACTTCAACTATGATCGATATACGTCGCTGTTTAAGACGGACAAAGGGATCTTTCACGGATCCAGAGATTACAAAAGGCAGATGTTGCGCGGTCGTTTGCGTTCCGTTTTCGGCAATCCTTTCCGAAAGGGGAGGAAAGGGGAGAGTCGGTGGTCCACGGGGCTACGGTTCGTCATTCTTGATAAGGATGAATTTCGGAGCAGGAAGCTCGGTAAATATTCAAAGAGCAGATTCAAAAGTTTCACGCCACCGGGGCGGAGCCCAAGTTCGAGTTGGGCTCGGCGGATCCTCCGCATTAATGGCGCAGTCTGTCGGCACGGTGTTTTATACGGAGGAGGATGAGAGCCTGTCTACTTTGCACCCGCAAACGCTCGGTCTGTTCGTCCGTGACTGTGCACCGACGACTTCCCGGTGAGAGCGGCGATGCTATCGCGGTTTATTAGTCCAAAACTTTCAGCGGACTACCGTTCGTTCCACCGAAACGAATTTTCGCGACGTACGTTACGCACATACGTACGTGCTTGACGCACGAGCGAGGACCGATCCGAAAATGCACGATCCTGGCAAACGATTGCCTCATGCAATATACGAGTAATAGCGGCGCCGACGATCGTGTAAATCCGACGCGTCGGCCGGTGTGTATTAAATCGCGGCCGGTCGTTAAGGCCGGAGGGAAACCACCGAGGAGGGAAATACGTCAGCGCGATGATGAAGACGAATGTTCCCGCGGATCTATAACGAAGCTTACAAATCTGCGGCACCGGTGTTGGGGCTGAGAAAAAGAGACCGACGACCGAGGGAGCGTCGAGACAAATCGCCTTTTAACTCGTCCCACCGCGAAGAACATCCTAATTGGCCTCGGCTGCAACCCACCGTTCGGCTGAAACCGACGCCCCTAACGCGAATTTTATCGCGCGCCGCCGGCATCGGATATATATCGCGATCGACGCATCGGTTTACGATCTGCATGGAAACGTAATAGACGCGCCGGTCTGCCAGATATTTCCGATGCTTCTGCCGGTGGAATGCCCCGCCAGCAGCCGATCGTTATTATTCTCCTCCGTAGTTTCCATCGGAGGTGCCGAGGTGAAGCTAAAAAGATGGAAGATAAGAACGTTCACAAAAAGAAAAGAGAGAGAGAGAGAGAGAGAAAAAAATAGTACAAGGTAATATCTAGAATTCCAATTAATTAAAATATTCGCGCGACGAGGGTGAGGGTGGAAAGTTGAGACCGGTTCCCGGCCGGTCAATTTTACGAGCGTTGCCGAAGACGTTCGGGGGATTAAAAGCAACGTAAAAGTTACACCGTTACTGGAGGACCGTCTCGGAGGTTCCATCTGGGGGAGGAGGGAGGGGGGGGGGGATTCGCTCCGAACGAGACTTTAAGAACTTCCATAAAATCGCTGGCAAAAACGCGGCCGGCATCCGCCGGAACTTGCTCCGAGCCTCTTGCGACCTCTGAGAGACGACTGGAGGGGCGAGTCTCTCGATCGATCGACGAGCCGTCGTCGATCGCGAGCCTGTTCCACGCGAACTCAACAGCAAAAACCGGTACCGGTTGCACCGAGGCATTTTCTGGCGACGCGGTTATCGGAATTTCATTACCGGCGCTCGATCGATTCACCGCCTACCGAAAATACCCCCGATAACTTCTAATAACAAGCCGCCCCGATAATTATCGTACCGATCCGACGTATATTAATTATTGGCACGTGGAAAATTCTCCCTCACCTCTGACACCGAGGTTCGTAAAGTTCACCGAATTCACGAGACAGCTCGCGTTGCCTTTGCCTTTGCAACTGAAGATCGCGTGGCAGTGACTCGAACCGAGCGATCTTTTGCGACTACGTGAAGGTCGGAGTATATCTCTCAAGGGAAGAAGTTCGCGACGCAGGATGATTATTCCTGTAAACCGGCGTCTTTGTGGGTGTACTGTCCACGAAGCGTAAACGCGTATTAGACGCGACGTCGTTTGCTGTACACTTTGCAGCGAGCGATACGAAGCAACGGATGGTTGTCCACGAAACGACAGCGACACGTTTTTGTCGTGATTCTCATTCGTCGTGACGCTCAGCGCACAAAAAAAAAAAAAAAAAAAAAAAAAAAAAAAAAATAAACAAAATCCTCGTCTTTGTTGTCCGACATTTTAACGCTGCTAGAACTGCCAACGACCAAGAAAGGTGTAACATTTGTACGAGAAAAATTAAATTAATTGCAAGGAAGAAATTGATACTGCAATAGGAATTCGTGCATGTTTCACGAAATCTCTAAAATTAGAATGATTTCACAAACTTGTAAAATTTTTACGAGGAAATAAGGAATCGGTCGTTTTGATCATTCTGGTGACTTTACTTGCAATTTTCAATATGCCAGATGCTAGTAAAATTGAAGGGTTTGAACTATAGACAAAGTAAATTACACAAAGTATTGTTTTTGTTATTTTCCATTTCTTTTCTCGCAATGGAAAATAACACACATTTTTAAAAAATCTAAATGGAGCATTCCTACAATCGCTTATCTTTTGCACTACAATAATAATTTAGAACTAATATCTCTTGCTCTCGTAATAAACAGTAATAAATAATAAGATGTATTATGATATATTATAAATTATAATATACAAATTTAAATTAAATAATTAAAGAAACGTTATAATTAAGTTTATAATCAAATATTATAATCACTTATGATGATCAACATTCAGTCGAGGCGAAGTATATTTTATCATACGCTTCGTGAACAGAATGCAGGCACAGACGTATCCACCACGTCTAACTAAGATTATTCTCTGTAAACAGCGGACCTTGTATTAACAAATTCTAAAGCGAATATCGCTTTGCCAGGGTTTGTCGCGACAGCGTCGAACAGATTACACGGCTGCACACTTGCACAAACAACGGACCAACGGAAATCGTGAACCATTCGTGTCCAACGATATCAGGGTGTCTGACGAGGATAGGAACTAACCCCTGACAATTGCTAGGACATCCACTCCTCGAGTTTTGCTAAACACAAGTCGTATCTAGATCTGTTGTTTTACTCACCAGCGATTATAACGCGGGCCGTATGACTGATTTGACCCTCCCCGTTTCGCGCGATGCACGTATAATCCCCGATGTCCTCGTTCTTGATCGTCGAGATCCTGAGCTCGGTGCCGTCGTTGAATATCCCGATGGTGGTCGACGGCTCGACCGGATTCGCGTCCTTGTACCAGAGGATCTCCGGCGTCGGCGTGCCCTCCGCTTGGCAGTTCAATATTATCGCGTCGCCCACGTTCACGTAGATCATCTCCTCCGGCGTGATGCTAAATTTTGGCGGCGCTACGAAAACACGAATCAATCGTTTTTATCCAATCGTTTTGTCGTTAGCAGACGCTCTTGCAGAACACTGCGAGCAAATCGCGAGCAAATCGGAGAATCTCGGACGTGGACTGTGCGCGGGATCGAAAGTAGATAGAGTCAGAGTGTGGTCGGACCAACGCAACGGGCCGACTGATTGCCCTGCGTTTTTTTATCGATCGTCCTCGAGTCGAGAGATGTAAACACCAGTGTGAAATGATTTTTACGAGGGGTCTGCGATCGCTGGGAAGATGCGACGACACTCGTGGCGATGCATTATTCGATGGAAACGGCATTAACAAGTTGATTGCTCACGATCAGTGAAAATCGAGCAAGTTTCTTGCGAGGCCACGAATCCAGGCTTGCTATTATCTCAGCTTACTTCTGAAGCGTCCTGTCTTTATTCTCTTTTTTATGTTTCCGTTTTTTTTTTCAACTCTTTTCTATTCTTCTATTCTTTTCGTCAAGTTTGTGACATGGACGTGCTTCAGCGTTAGCTCGTCAAATTAAAAACTTTGTGGTGTGGACCATGTAAAGAATTTTCAACGAGGCCCCTGAATCTCAGTTGGTTTTGTTTAAAATGTTCTCCGATATAACTATTACAGTATTATATATCTTCATACAAATAAAGTAGTTACGACTTGTTCAAAATAATTTAATAATTTGCTACATTATTACCACATTGCTATTTGACGATGTAATCTGTTTAATCTAAAAGCAATGTACTATTTAGAATTCGTTTCTCTAGTTTTTCTAAATATTATTACGTTTTTCTTCGTTTCAAAATTTAAAAATAAGATTCATTCACGGTAGGTAAACGATGAAAATGAAAATTTTTTTGATTGTCGCTCAGACGACGCGACGATCATCAACGTGTTAAGGGATCGATCAATCAAACCTTCGAGTCGCGAGAATTTAGGGAATCGTTCCCCCAACGCTATTCCAACATTTTTATCTTCAATGAGTTCCCATTCGGGGCAAATCCCTTAAACGACATCGACGACCGCCGCTGTACAAAGGATCGTCCATTTTCACCACTTGAATCGAAGAACGATGAAAGAAGAGAGAGTAGCCGAGTCACCGAGAAAATTCGCCAAGAAGTAAATGATAGGAAAATTCATTGGAACTGGTAGGAGAATCAAGGAGTGCTTTCTTTTCTCTCTCTCTCTCTCTCTCTCTCTCTCTCTCTCTCTCTTATTTTCGATCTTTGCGCTGAAAGCATCGACAACAGAGCGATACGTAGCCATAGAATCGCGCCTACTCGAAGAAGATACATCGCGACAAGCGTCACGGCGGAGGAAAAAACGGAAACGGAAGACACGAACAAGGCCGAGGGCGAGAACGCTGCGAGGAAGAAAGAAGGGGCAACAGTTTACGAGTGTGACGCGAGTAAACGACCGGCTAGAGACGATTTCAAGAGTACAAAGAGATTCTCAGCGCTTTCAAAGAGGTTCTCCTCTCTTTGACGCCGCTGGCAAATCCTTAGTCGTCGCAATCGCCCCGCTGACGTTGCCGTCATCCTCGTCGTCGTCGTCGTCGTCGTCGTCGTCGTCGTCGTCGTCGTCGTTGGTTGGCTGTTGATGACGTGGTCGAGTGTGGCCGTGGGCTCGACACACGTATGTACCGACGAAAAAAAAATCCGTTTGAAAAAATACAACCGTAGAAGTTTGACGAGAGAGAGAGAGAGAGAGAGAGAGAGAGATAAGTACGCATCGTTTACTAAAATATTTTTTTCCCTACGGCCGTCCGTCGACGTTTATGGGCAAACAAAATGCGGCAATAAGTTTTCCTTTTTTCCTAGCTAGTATTTCTCCTGTTTCTTCGTTCCCATCCCTCGCCTCGGTTCGATGACCCGCCGTCGTCGTCGTCGTCGTCGTCGTCGACGAAACACTGACGTAACGCGTAAAACTTTATCGCGTCGCCCGACGAAAGAATTAAATTGAATTCCCAAGAAACGACGTTGCTTTCTCTCCCGTTTTTCCCCTCCTCCAACCTTTCTATTCCCCTGTTTCGTTTCTCTTATCAGCGACGCTTACCGGATTTCCCTTCTCTCTCGTTTCCGTTTTATTCGCGATAGTTTGTCGCTCGAGGATGTAAAAATTCGCGGACCGTCGGGAAACGAGGAAAGGAAAGAGACGTTCGTTCAACCTCTCCGTCTGTCCGGCGAACGCACGCAACTCGTCGCGGTCATAAAACCTTCTTAAGCGCGAGATAATATTAATGAGACTGCTTCGAGGTAGAATCGATGTAGAACTTGGCCAACTCGGACCCGGCTCGAATGAAACTTCCGACTTAAATTGCATTCGCGGAAGCTCGTTCGAGTCGCGAACCTCTATTATCGCAGTTAAGTCTTTTTTAATCGATATTGCGACGACGTCGCGTAATCGCGTTTCCTCTCCTTCTTATTATTTTCCTTTTTCCTCGACCCAGCGACTTTCCTTAAGTGGAAATTCTTGGTCGATGGGCCGCGCGAACGCGAGGCTCTCGGAAATATGTATAAATCAGCGTCGAAGATTCGTCGGGTACTTGGACGTCGGCTGACTGAGAATCAAGCGATTAGGCTCGTCGTTCGCGCGGAATGTTCGAAACAACTGATGCAACGAGCCGCAATGCTGAGTGTCGATGTGAAAGCGCGGCATCAGGTACGTAATAAGTGATGTACAGGGACGATCGGTTAAAGCTCAGGACCACACGAGCGCATTATATACGCGTTTAGATGCGTTGCGCCTCACATTCTCTCCGGTGAAGTAGAAACCTTGCGTTACTGACCACTTTGATACAACGTCTGTCGTATTTTTTGCTGGATATAACGTTTAATATCGGTTTGGTTAACACACACGCACACATCGCGAATTGCAACGCGTGGCATAGAAAAAAAAATTATAATAATAATAATAAAAGGCCCTATCTCACCGGAGAAAATGTACAAAACGCAGTGGTGTGGTTCTCGTTAACCTCTTGCGCTAGTAACTGGTTCACGGACCATAACGAGTGACCAAACCGTACACAATAATTCGTCTTCTTCTTGAATTCATCAAGTATATCGCTGGATAGAAATTTATTACTAAGAAGTAATAAAAATTTATTATTTCTTTTGTCTGAGTTATATTTCAACATACTTGAAACTAGAGAGAATATTGCAATTTTGGCACGTCGTTCCAGCGCAAGAGGTTGAAACGAGAGAGGAAGGAAAGCGATAACATAGCTCGAATGATGATTCTCAAATGAAAGTTACTTACCGTGGACGTCCAGGTGGAACCATGTACCGTTCTTGTGACTGTTAGGCGACCTGTTGAGGAAGACGACCTTGCACTCGTACCATCCTTGATCGCTCTCGCGGATGTCGGTCAGGTTGAGGCTCGCCACGCCGTACGGTGAATTCGGCGAGACCCTCGAGACTCGACCTTCGTAACCTTCGCCACTGTGGGTCGGATACGACTCGTACCATATGTATATCGGTATCTCCTGCCCCTTGCATCAACACCAACACGCAACATAAACGAGGGATCGCCATGAACGCGTACATACTGGTGCGAGACTCGCCTCGGGACACGCTGGACGCTTTGGTTCTCGATTTCGCGAAGCTCGTCGCCCCCTGGACACGTGCTGGGTTTCGACGTTCATCGGTTCATCGATGCTTCCACGTCGACGACGCGTCCCGCGTCAACAAACATCGCGTGCAACATAGTGAACGCAAAGAAATCGAGAATCCGCAAATTCCTGCTTTAGCGACGCGTCGGAAATGTTGGCTAGAAAAATCTTTCGGACCTGCTCGCACCAGCTGCTTGGCTAATGAAATGACAAATGACGAGAAGACAGAGAGGAGATGCAGCGTGTGTGTGAAGAGCGGAAAACGATCTACGGCCGCGATTGGCCGCCGAGCCGCCTAGACGGCGAGTCGCTCTGCCCGGCGCGAACGACTGAACGTAACGAGCACGGCTCCTCTAATTCAACGCGCCGGAAGAGAGATTCTCTTAAATTTTCATGCTCGTTACGTTCCACCCGGCACGAGTGGACGGCACGACAACTGTCATTTTCCATGCAAGTCTCTACGGCAAACAAAGGAATTCGTTGTGCGCCGATGAAAAAGTAATTTCCCAGGCATAGACCCGTGCGTGGACAGAGAGAGAGATAGATAGGTAGATAGATAGATAGAGAGAAAGAGAGAGAGAGAGAGAGAGAGAGAGAGTGCCGCTGGTGGCATGAGACCTTTGCCACCGCGACCCGTGCGATACGTGCCATGCAAAATCCAGACGCTCGTCGATCCTAGATCGCGTGCTATTGGAGAACTCGCTAGTCGGTTCTCGTAATCGTTTTGTTATCGAG
This sequence comes from Frieseomelitta varia, assembly GCF_011392965.1. Classification (NCBI taxonomy): domain Eukaryota; kingdom Metazoa; phylum Arthropoda; class Insecta; order Hymenoptera; family Apidae; genus Frieseomelitta; species Frieseomelitta varia. Next base: position 787,468 of record NW_025109939.1, on the reverse strand, counting down.
GATCGGCCGTCTCGTCCGCTCCGTAGCAAAGTAAAGACTGAGACACAAAGGGGATAGAGAGGATATTGTCCAAGCATGCGACTAAACGGATCAATATCCCGGCGGAGGACCGTCCGATCGGTCTCGATCGCACTTTCCAACACAAGTTGGAAAACGGGAGAAACGATTCATCGGGAGCTTCTCGAAACAGCTGTTTTGTGCGGCCATTCCTGAAAATTGCGGCCCGTGAAAGCCAGATGGTGCCGGACGAATCGCGTGTACCAAAGTGAGAGCCCGTGAAACGCGTGTACTTTGAAATGGCCGCGCGGCATCGTATTAAAACGAGCAGCGACAACGTGCGTATTAACGCGTTAGCTGCTAGTCATTTAACCAGTGCAACGAGGTACGCGCCGTTTCGTACGCTAACGATCGAATTACGCGAGAACGCGTTTGCATTTCCGAGGAAATCCCCGATCAGAGAGTCGGTGCGGCGAGCGATCGCCCGGCGTTGAAAATCGACGACACTCGACGAATCCGTTCGATCGTTCTGGTTTTCGCGTGCTGCTGTTGCTGCTCTCATCTCGGTCGCTCGGTCGGGCCGATATTTATCGGAATTGAGCGACGCGTACGGAGTCGAGAGGCAAGAAATCGGTCGCTGAAACGGGCGGACTACTCGTGTCTGGCACGGAACTGGGCTATTCTACTGGCGAGAGCGCGATTGCCCGGGGGAAAAAGGAAGCAGACGGGAGAAGAAGGCAGAGAAGAGAGGAAACGAAGAAGAAGAAGAAGAAGAAGGGGGAGGAGAAGGTGAAGAAGGAGAAAAAAAAAAGAAAAAAGGAAAAGAGGGAGGAAAAAACGTGCGGTGAACATGAGGTGACGATCGTGCACGTTGGCCATTGACTGCCCCAGTTGACGGTTTCTATTTCGAGCTGGCCTACTTGCGACGGCGAACGGCATCGTCGTCATCGTCGTCGTCGTCGTCGTCGTCGTCGTCGTCGTCGGGCGTCGCAGTCGTCGTGCTTGCAAGCGCAAACCACAGTGATTTCAATATTATTCTCCCTCGAGCCACGGAGCTCGTTCGATATTGCGATTTCGTGGCAAGTTGTCGGGCGCTCTCGCTCCACCTTTTCTACGTACCAGCTCCCGAACAAACAATGAACGAACGCGTTTTCGTGTCCCAAAGCAACGAACGAGGAAAACAATTGGTTCGTTGTTTTTCTTCCCCCCCCCCCTCCCGCTTCTTCTTTCAGTCTTTTTTTATTCCTTTCGTTTCGCCGACAGCGAAACAGATTAAACGTCACGGGGTGTGCCTTCCCGCGTGCACGCGTTACTCGCTCGCCCGGCGCGTTCCTTTTGTCGAAACGGATAGAAGGAACGGATAGAGCAAACGTTGACACAGACTGGATTAGGATTTAACCGAGAAAGGGGAGGAGCGAGAAAATGGAAAAGACGCGAAACTGGAATAAATTACGGATCCAGAGGAGTAGGCCAAGTTACCTACTTTTCCTTCTTCTCTTTCTTTCTTTCTTTCTTTCTTTCTTTTTTCTAGAATTTTCTAGCGACGCTCCGGTTGGTTTCTCCGGTTTTACGAAAGGTCGGGAAAGAAGCGTTCGCGAGGAAAAACACGTTCCCCGGATAGAAGGTACGATTCCGTCAGTAGTTACGAGACGGGGCGGAATAAGTCGCGGCGTTTTGCACGAACGCTCCGCGATTACACCTACGCGCGCCGCTCATGTAGGTCAGGTGTCTTCGCTTTATTTTTCCAGCCCAGGCTCTTTTGTTTCACATACCGTTCCAGACACGTTTTCAACGATCGCGAAGATATCCGCGAGATTAATCCCGGATGCTGCTCGCTATTTTATTACGAATGTATCGAGGCGATTTTCGAAGCGAGTGGTGTCGAAAGTTTAGTATCGCACTTCGCTTGCTCGGTGAATAATCTACCTTGGAAACTCCGTAGACTTTCGAAACAATGTTCCCTCTCGAAAGTCGTCGAAGAAATATATCTGCTTTCAAAGTTGGGCGTTAATTGATTGAATGATTAATGCTCGCTGATCAATGAAATTAATTCGCTGGAAAATCAGCGATTGATTTAATCGACAAATAAAATGAAACGTCAATCATTGACTCAATGAAATTAATCGTCGAAAATGAGAGAATTAATCGTCAATCTTTTATTAAAGGAAATTAATCGTTGAAAAATCGACAACTGATCTAATCGATAAATAGCGTTGATCATCAATTGCCAATTATGTTGGCTATTATGTCGAATTTGATTTGTATTATGTCGTATTTCATTTAAATTGAAAATATATTTTGAGATTATATAATAAAGCGTACAGGCACAGAGTGATTTATATATTTAGCTGCAAGTTTAATTAGCTAATTTTGAAACAATTAAAGTTGGAACGTAATCGTTAATTATAATTAAAAATTATTGGAAAAATTTAATCGTTAATCAATTATTTGCCCAACTTTGATTTTTAATAATTTTTACGACGTTCGAGAAATCATTATATAATAATTTATAACAATGTAACTGAGTTAATTGTTTTCTTAATATACTCGGTGCTTCTGAAATCGTAGGATTGACGAAAGGGAATAATATAGAAAAAAAAAGAAAATAATAATAATATTTCGTTTTTGAGAAAATCGAGTTTGAAGATTGGCAAGTATATACACGCTTGAATTTGAATAATAGAGTGAATAATCGATAAGAGGTTGGTCGCTGCGCAGACAAAATGTAGGAAAAATATGTTTAAAACTTGGTTTCCAAGGAAAGAAAATTTGAACACGTCTGGCTGGAAATTATCTACTGGCATGTACTGGTTTCTACTAGGTAAATTTTCAAATTTCATTTTCTTATCTCATGAAAAATTTTATTCCACATTTTTCACTCGCTTTCGCATGTATAATATATATAGCCTGCGAATTATTCCATTTCGTGCACAAAACTGTATTCTTGTGCATAAAACTATGCAGTAAATAAAATTTGTATTTATTCAATTGCTTTATTATATTTAAAAAGCAATTGACTCAATGAACACGTCAACCACACGCGAACATTTATACGTTTTGCGTGTAGGCATTTAATTTTTATAAAATATTGTATTACAATCACAGTGAAATGGAAACGCGTTTTTTAATTTTATAGTTGTTATTTAGTTGTTCATTTAAAACTTTCTCGTCGATGATATCCATTGATATTTCAATGCTTTATGTGTGGAATTATGTTACTCGGGACATTTTTATGAAATTTTTATACCATTAGATGATTTTTGATATGTTGCAAACATGGGAAAGAGGAAAAATTTTCTAATAATTTAATACTTTGATATTATACCATCAGAATAGAATATCTGCAATAGAATCATGATTTCAACAAAACCAAGACTGAAGTGAATAAAATGACAAGACAGAAGAAACTGAAGACGCGTGTTAATTCAACAAATCTCTCTTTCTAATCTGTTTTTCTATATAAATGTTCATTTTTTGTCATTGACCACCACGAGCAAATTACGGACTTTTACACTTTTATTATAAAAATTTGTTTGAACATGCTCAATGAAATAGAACCTAAAGAGGAACTTGTCTTATCTGCTACATAAATACTTTACTTTGAAATAAAATATAATAAATAAATAAATACTTTACTTTGAATATTTTGTATATTTTTATACATTCTGCGTGATCCTCCGTGATTCTCCCATAAATGTACACAAAGCCATGCAGTCCTATCACGAGGAATTGTTATCATGTTTAAGTGATATAAGCGTTTATATCACGATAAAAATTCGAAAATGTTTAAATGGAGAAAATCCATGTAAATATATGCCATGAAGAAGGCTCAGTCAATGTGTTACACAAAAGTCACCGTATGTGATCCCTTGTTGAAGAATGATTTGTTGTACCTGCTCTCCTGAAAAAAGCATTCGAATTTCCGCGACCAAAAACAAGAGTGGAGAACGAGTCGTGAACCCGCAGTTGCACGCGGTACGTGTTGCGGTAATTTTGATAATTCATTGTCAGACAGACCGCAACCCGCCATTCTAACCAACCACGCTCGCGTCTGTTTCGCGAATTCTGATATTTAAGGGAGTTCTCGTTTCCTCCAGAGATCAGGTTAAACTCCTAGCCAACCGAGCCAGTGAAATGTTAACGAGGCGTGAGAGTTCCGGAGCGGAATCCTTCCAACGTTTGTTCGCCTACCTTCCAACCGGTTTATTCCGCCGCGAATTTAAATTGTTTACGCAACGATGGACCGGCCCATTAATATCGCAGCAGCAACTTCGTCACCGCGAAATCAGAAACGATCTGGCGTCACTGGCCAGTGCTCTTAACTTTCGAACGATTTGCAATTTGCTTCGACGTTTCGTCGACTGAAGTCGCCATAACTTTCCCACGAGCAAGAAACTCTAATACTCTTGTCGTTGCTTGCAAGATTTTGACGGATTGAATTTGTAGCTTTTTCATTTTTAAGTAGAGAAAGGATTTAAGGATGATATCCCTGAATCTAATTTTGACAAACTTCAATTTTGTGTTTAGAAATATCTGATTTCGTTAAATATCTGTAAACCTTTTATCAGATGTATTCCAATACAGATTCCTTAATTTGCTTAATTTAGGAAAAACATGTCTGCTTGTAAAGAGAATGAACAATGTTTAGATTATCTGTGCTTGTTATTAGACAATTTTGTCTAGTGAAAACATATTTCTTTGTATCTATAGTATGATTCGATTATAAGAATTGGCTTGAACAATTGGCCTCTTCTCTTACATCTTTCAAAAACTATTAAACTGATACTAAGCTAGTTTAGTTTGACAGCGTGTGTCCAGTAATGTTAGCAATACCAAACTAGTCCACTTTGGCTATCTGTTGCAACTAAGATAATTTAGTATTAATTAACTGATCTCTGTTTCTTGCAACACAGTTTAATGACTTTGTACGTCTGCCAACTTTCATTTTGTGCATGATATTTGTGGTACATTTTTGCATCAAGAAGAATCTTTGTCTCGTCTAAGTAAATGAAATTGAAATGAAAAATAAGATGCTTTTCGTCGAACGCTTTCATTCGTAATCGATCAATATATATCGATACACCTTTGAACTTGACTACTCCCAATGAACACGATCGTCTCCAGAGATACGCTATACTCTGCAATCCGTGTTCTCCGTAATTTTACATTGAAACACTGTGCAATTTCCGCGTGAATTTCTGTCAAATTTCTGACAAAAACAGAGAACGCGAATCGGAAATTGCGAAACATAGTGATTGACGGGAGAGTAACCTTGAGACACTTCCCTTTCACGTGGTTTCGAGAAATACTTGCCTGCGGTTGGCGTCGTCGACCGTTGCGAAAGTTCTGTCAAAGAATAACTTTCCCTTATCGGGGATCTTTGCGGTTTTAAAGCGTCCGCGGTAAGTTCCGTTCCCAACAACGGGAAGCGCGTGGCTGTAATACGAAAAGTTCGCCACGCTGGCTTTGTCTCGTCCGTTCACGGGGAAAGCATTAACGTCCCCGGCGATCGCGAAAAGCGTTCCATTTCCCCGTACCGTATCGTTTATGAATCTTGGTCTTTCGTTCCGGCTGCTGGTTTCACCTCGCGGGAACAGCCGCACGATCCAATGAAACACGAACGGCGGAATTTCGCCAAACTTGGTCGATGCTCTTCCGCGGCGGGGGGGGAAGGGGAAACTTATTGCGGTGATATCGCGTTCACGGAGGACAATTAACTCCAACACCCCGGCTGAACTAATACTCTGAAGAGAAGTATCTCCGAATGGGCTTGCGGTACTAGGCGGATCGGTGTAATCAAACGACGACACCCCGGAACTCGAGTTTCTACCCACGATTTCACTGTGCGCCCCAACCCCGTTCGACACGGTTTTCCTAATCGCGAATCGAAATTCAAACTACGGCGTATTCTCCCGTCGGTTAGTTCGCGTCCGAAGTCGAAGAAATTACCGATACCACACGCGAAACTAAATACAACAAGTTAATCTCTATCGGCGTATCGATTAACCCCTCCTTAGGTGTGTAAACAATCTATATAATCTTATACGTTATCTTCGTTTTTTTCAATCTTCTCCAAAAATGAACTTGCAGCACTTGCAAAATAAACGTATATTAAACAGTCGGTTCAGAACGCGATATTTATAGCAGGTACGGACGAAATATTACTGCGTAAGATACAAAGGGGGACAAGAGATACATAAAGGTACAAAGATATGTAAAAAAATGGAGGAAAAAGAGAATTCAACAAAAGATATGTGAACAATGATACACTCGGCGAACCCGAGAGTTTATGTTACTATAAATATCGCTCATCTATTCTGAATTGACTGTTTAATTATACGTTTATATTTCAAGTGCTGTAAATTCATTTTTTGGAGAAGACTGAGAAAACGGAGATAATATGTAAGACTATATAAATTGTTTACAAGTAAAGAGCTCATATTTGTATCTTACTCAACTCAAATTCATCAGACAATAAGTAAATAAATAAACGAATGAATACAGTTATCTTCGATTCGAAGTTGTTCGAATCTTCTGACAGATGTTACTCTTTTGGACAATGAATTAACAATTAAATTAACAACTAAATGCAATTACCTTCAAATCTCCAGACGAGTTTCACAGTTAGCAGCAGGAAGGCAAAGAAGTAGTGAATCTCGACGTTCGATTGATTATGAGAGCGAAACGATCACACACGGCCAATAATGAGACATACATGAATAAACCGTTCGTTAGATATTCGATCCCGATCGGCATTTCCCTCGCTGCCTCTCGTAAGCGAGAAAATTGTTTTGACAGAGTAAACACGCTCGGCGAAGTGTGTTTGCGTTCAGCGGACGAATTCCTTTCTGGCATTTCTGTTAAGCGAGAATACGGCTACGAACACCGTCAAGGGTGCTCTCTCCGCATTCCGGCTGTGTATCCAGAAACGCGACCTCGCGCGATCCCGTTCCCGCTGCCTTTTTAGAGCGATAATAAGGTTCCGCCGGATGCCGCGTACACCGTCCTGGATTGTTTAATCCAACGTCGAAAGCCGCAGCGCGAGCGCTTCGTTTACGAGCAAGAGTGGCTCTCGGGCTCGGCTCGGCGTTTTCTGCGAAATAAATTAAGAGGAATATGCCGACGAGAGCACTGATTTTTTTTTCAAGTGCGCCTGCTTTGTTTGTCACGTGTACCGACCGTGTATTCACCGAAAACTTCCACTCCAGGAGTCCTCGTTACGAGCCCCGTTTTCGAGCCTTCAGCGTGCCAACCTTCAGCTCTCCCTCCACCCCTCGGTTTAGGAGGAGAGAGCGGAGTTTATCCCGGATCATCTGACATGCCGGAGCCGACAACGTTACGTTTCCAACTGGAATCTCGATTCCGAGCGGAAGTCCCGGCGGCTGGCGGGGTTTCCCCGACTAGCTTTCGCTAATTATCTCGTTAGGTGGCTCATCTCGAGGGTGGCATTAATAACAAACAATGCGGGAAAAGGGAAGACGAAGCCGCCAATTAGCGAGTATAACGAGCCGGGCCTGAACCTGCGACAAACCGAGAAAACAGAAATTGCACGACAGGTGCAGGAGGATGGCGCAGCCTGGAATTTGCACGTGGAAATCGAGCGGCGAGGAGGGGGGTAACCCTGACACAGTTGAGTAGTTTAACCTGGCCTCCGTGAGCTCTGCATTATGCATACACAGACCTCCTAACCTCGGTACGATAACACATCCCTCCACTGGTTGGAACAACCATTTAGGGTCGACCGAGAACGCCTACACAATGCCGTTTCGTCTCGGGTTCTCGCGAACGCGAGCGATGAGAACACGATCCGAAGAAGGTGGAAATCGCTCGAGGATCGCTCGCGTAAAAAAAGAAAAAAAGAAGAAAAAAAGAAAAAGAGACGATAACGCTGGTGAAAACGCTGTCGGTCGGAAATAAGGGCACGACCACGGCACACTGGCACGAATATCGAGTTGCACGGACATCCGGCTAGAAGGGTTGCGCGGAATGGCGAAGAGGAGCGCGTTGACCAGCGGCCGTGTTGAGCACGCTGGAAGAAGAAAAGAGAGAAGAGTACGGCACGGGACAGCTTGGTGTCGTGCGCCAAGCGCAACCCCCGTGCGATGCAAGAGCCGGCCGTGGGCTGGTTTATGTAATGTAAAGCCGGCCACGCGGGGGCGGTTTACGCTGTCCTATTTTTAAACCAACTACGGGTTAACCGGCTAACGTTCAATCGATAACGTGGGAGCAGCGTTTCTCAAACCGCCGCCGCATCGACCGCCGCGAAACTTGTCTCAGAAGTTATTTCTTCCCCCTGTGCCGATCGATCGCCGTAACGACGAAATCACGAATTTGTCCAACTTTTGTTTTTATTAACCCGAGAACCGGGTAACTATGCGCGAACTGTCATTCGACGTTAGGCAACTTTCGCCAACTTTACACAGCATCATCTTGAGTCACGGACTCGTCATCCTTTCGTCGATCGAAAATTAATTCCCTGCCACCATCTCCCCCCCCCCTCGAACTCCCGTAACAAGATTTCCACCGTGTATCCGCCGGAAAGACTCGTCTGGCCTTCCCGACGAAATTTACATCTCGCGCAAGCGGGCCGATCGAACCAGAACCGATCTGCATACTAACGAGCACGCCCTTCTTTCCTCGAGCCTTAAGTTTCGGCTCGGGGCGGTGGCGAAACGCCGCCCCCCCCCTCCCCCACCCCCACCCCCAAAATTCTCCCTGTTAATTGCGAATTATCCGGCACTCGCGACGTTGCACGCCGACTGCGGTTTACACTCCGAGCGTAAAATTGCTTCTTCGCCGTACAAATTGCTACAGATCGTAAACACGGGGCTGGCGTTACTTCCCCCGCCCTCGTTTTCTTTCTCGTTCTCTGATAATACGGTTTTTAAATGCAACGGCGAGCCCCGCGGAACGCCGCGCGAAATAAAATTGGCTGCCGCCTGCTCGCGTCTTCCCGGGTATCTTCCAAGGGAAACCTAATTACCAACTGGCGCTCGAAACAACGAAACTACTCGCGGAGAAAGAGTGGGAGGGTCCGATGGTGGGATTTGCATTTTCTTCTTGTTTACGCTGTCGGAAAAATAATTAACTGGGCGCGGCGGCGGCGGCGGCGGCGTCGAGGCCAAGGCGGAGAGGAACGAATGCCGCAAAGTCGGAGGTCCTGAGTTTTTATTTCGCCGCGGACAGCCAGGACAGGACCCAGGAATCTCCGTTGTCGAGCGAGAAAAATATTCGGTCGGACCTTGGATGGGAAATCTGCCAGGCTGCGGGCGAGTTTCGCAAACTTCGTAGTGGGTGTGTTTCCCGAGAGGAGTCAGGTTCCCCGTGGGGGTGAATGTCATCCCGGAGTGGAAATTGAATTGCAAGGAGACTCTGTTTCTCTTTTACACGTACACGGTCTCTTTATCCGCCCGCGTCACCTCAGTTCTTCTATTTTTTTTCATTTTTTTTTTTCTGTTTGGATCTTGTTTCACTTCTTCTTCTGTTTGACTCTTGTCTCCGTTTGTTTCATTAGATTACGCTGCGTCCTGGCTGAAACATCCACCTTCCTAGATTGCGCGTGGTCTATCAACTAGCCTGCTCGTCTCCAACTCGCTTCCTCTCTCGTCTCTCTCTCTCTCTCTCTCTCTCTCTCTCTCTCTCGACCCCTTTCGGATACAGAGGAGTGCCGGAAACAGCAAGGAAAAACTCAGCCTCGTTAGCCTCGCTCCGCTGCACCCATCCCTCCGGCATTAGCGCGTTTCTTCGCCGGCGTTTATTTTTTTAGCAATTGCCGCGGAGCGCGCCAAAAACCGACCGTTTCTCCTCTCCAGTCCCACTCTTTTTCTCTCTTTCTCCCGGAGGACGTATTCCGCGATTCTTCCGATGAAGTTTAACGCGTCGACGCGGTTTCACGGCTTCGAAGGAAATTTCTAGCAAGCGGGGAAACTATGTCACTGTACAGTGGAGTTCCGATTAACCATATTTGCACCAATTTGTTCTCTGACAACTGTCCTGCGAATCATATTTGTAAGAAAAGAAAATTAAACTAACGTCAGTTGGATATATTTTATATATTTTATTCTAAACCTAGACACTTTACTTTTGTTAATAAGTTGCTTTATGCGCTCTGCAGGTGTTGTATTTGAAAGAGCAATGCAACAAAGAATGTCTTGTATTAACTGTCTTGTCAAATTAATAATTATAGCAAATTTAAATGAAACTATTAAAATATTTGATTTTATTTTACACTTTACATTCTCCATCGTAAAGAAATTAGCAACAAAATAGAATTAAATTAAAGATTCCAAAGTTAATCCTTTAAAATTTGCTGTACGATTTTATTAAACTCTGAACATTGCATTAGCCGCACGTATTTCCAGTTATTAATTTCAATAAAGAACCCTCGTCTTTTCACCAATAAATAAATAGATGTGAAAGAATCCAATATTAAATCTTTCAAGAATGCTTCAAATGGGAGCTAGCCTCTTTTTTGAAGCTCTTTGTAGAAAACGTACGCTAGCGGATCACGAGTGTAAAGGGATTTGACGCGTTTGAGACTGCCTGGAAAACAGAATCCAATATTAACGTCACAACGATCGATTAGTTTCGCGAGTAACTTTTGCCAGGAACCGATAAGTCCTGTTAAGAATTCAGAACCGCTGAAAATTTCATGACGCCGCGGTATCTAATGTCACCGATTACTAAGCGCTGAAAATCACGTTACGCCACAGTAGCATTACCGACCACTAAGCATTGAAAACCGCACGAGGCCACAGTAGCATCATCGATCACCAAGTATTGAAAATCACGTGACGTTACAGTCATGTCATCGGTTATTAAATTTGAAAATGGCACGATTACGCGTCGGATGTGCTGCTGAAAATCACATGACACCGCAGTAACGTCATCGGTCATACTACAATGTTAATCGGCCACTTATAATGTTGAAAGAGACCAATATTAAATCTTTCAAAAAAAACAAAAAAAAAAACAAAAAAAAAAACGCTAGAAACGAACGTCAGCCTTTCGAAACCTTTCGCAAACGATGTATGCGATTAAAACACGATTAATAAGGGACTTGATAGGTTCTTTCAGATAGATTTCTGAAGATTGTCTAGGTTTATTTTCGTTTTTAACTTTTAGAAAATTTTGAACAAGTGCTGCCCGAAATTATATGTTTGTGCGAGTGTTTTTTGTAAAAAAAAAATATTTATTTTTATAGAAAAAAAGTGTTACACTTAGGATCTGTGATATTTTAGAATCCGTGTAATAAAAATTCCAGAGGAACAAGTTGTTTCAGGAATTATTTAGAAGTTATATAGAAATCCACTTTATTCGAATGGTATATACGAATATTCTTTTAACACTGGCCAACAAATTATCTTTTCCCTCCGACAGAGAAATTTTTATCTTTATATGTTACAAGTTCCATTCTGTCTGGAACTTTTATTTTTAAGAACGTTCGTTTCTCATCGAGACTCGCGACGTAAGATCGCATTTTTCAGAAAAGTTCTACGACCCATGTATCAAATAGAACCTGTTTGAAAGTTCTTTAACTGTTTTTGATCCAGAGACAACGGGAGTTCTGTTTGCTCATTGCGTTCCATTAGACAGAATATCGTTTTAGATAAACGCGACACACAGTTGAACGGCACCGACGATGTCTCAACGTACGTATTTGATAATTGCTCCCGGCTTCTCAACCTGTGCTCGCCTGCATCATCTCGCTGCGCCAGACGTTGAGAAACAGAGAAAAAGGAAAATGCGCGTAGAGAAACGCGGCGAACTCGCGTACGCAAGAGCCTAATGCGGGTTTCCCTCTTTCATCCGCTCACGCTGAACACCGACAGCGCCGGCAGAGAGCAAATAAAACGCGCTTCCGTGTTCCGTCTCTGCTGGTACATGCATGGTTCGCGGTTGCAAACACAGAAAAAATAAATTGGGATACCGTAACGAGCCGCATCGGGGCCACATTCGAGCTCGTTTTGTAGCTCGAAATTATTCTTCCGTGGATACTGAACGTCATGCCAGTCCAAACGATCGACTTTATCTCGTCATGTACCGTTACACTCCCCCGTAACAAGATCTTTCGTGGTTTAGGTTTAGGCCAGGTACGGGCTTGAAACTAATTTCGAGATTCTCGAAACTCTGATTTCAAGAGTTTCGAATCGTGGAAAAAAAAGGAGGAAGTTTCCCGAAATTCGAAACTTTCTTGGGGTTAGAAATTTCGATTAACCTAACTCTAGCTTAGACCGTTCAGATTCTTTTTTTTTTTTTTTCTTTCTAATTCGATTGCCAATCCAATTTATACATTTAATCGATCTTTGGATCTTTTCTCTGTTTCTCTCAAGAATAGCTTCAACTATCAAATACAACTTGCTCATTTGCTACAATTTAATTTAACATTAATTTCTTACTCTCTTATATTTAACTACTGATTTCGTTCGTCTGCCAACATTTGTTTTGTTCATGTTTCATTGCGTTCTCTGTCATTTTTGTTTTGTATATTTTATACGCCCTTGACAAAGGGTTTTATTCCATATAAATTAATAAAATTAAAATTAAAATTAATATTAAAATTAATATTAAATTAAAAGTAGAATGCTTTTATCTGTCGCTTGGCAGAATTCCCTTTTAAAAGGGTGCGCTCGATGCTTTTGATGGTAAAATAATAAATCGATATAATTTTCATCTGATTATTTTCAATGAATTTCATTTTAAACATCCTGCGTTGAGATTTATCTCCTTTAATCTGACTATCAGAATTTACGCACAAGCAAATTCATTTAAATCTTTGAACCGCGCGCTTTTTTTATATTTTCCGAAAACTGTTAAACTAGTTTAGTTGGACACAAATGTGTGTCCAGTAAGGTGTGATGTACTAATATTAAATTGGTCCAGTTTGGTCATTTATTGCAATCATTTATTGTAATTTAGTATCAACTACTTTAGTAGTCTCTGTTTCTTATATTTAATTCAGCTTGGTGATTTAATATATCTGCTAGCCTTTACTTTGGTGTACCTTTGGTCAGGTGTACCTGTGTCATTTTTAATCGAAAATCAATTCTTATCCGGTACAAATAAATAAAATTAAAATTAAAATTATCTCAATGGGGTTGGACAAAATAATGAAAACATTGCTAATAAAAGTTAAGGTTAGTAATCACGAAGTTGTGTAAATTGCGATCTGGCATGAAATCAAAACTGAACAGCCACCTTGGTCGCTACATTGGTGTAACAGCTATAATTATTACAATACATGATATATTTAATATCCCATTTATTCTTAACTGGTATCATTATACCCTATTGAGAACAGTAACAGTTTAAAAATAAAATTATAGGATTTTCATTTTTATTTAATTTTATTCTTAACCTTCGATAAATAATGTAAAACACAGTGAAATTTTAGTAATAAAATATAAATTACTATAATCATCTGTAATAGTATTATTTGAGAATTAGACATGAACTAGAATTTGTATAATTCCATTCCTAGGAGAATTTCAAGCTAATTTAAATACCAACGGCGATTCTACACGATACTATTATTATTTAAGAATTTAGATATTATTATTATTATTTTAATCCTTTATGCGTTAAATTAATTATGATATTTAAAAAAAACTTTTTTTTATCATTGGACGACGTTTGAAATAAACGCGACGATAAACAAACGGAGAATAAATTTTCAAAAAAATTTGATATTCAATATAGTCTTCCTTTTCTTCGAATATTTAGTATTTCAATATTCGAACGTTATATCACCAAAATAGAATAGACGAGCTTCTAATTACTAAGAGGCATTTCATTCGAATATTAAAATAGAAATTCACGTGATCGCAAATTTAATTCACACGTCTTTTCGAGTGTCATATACAACTGAAATGACAAGCGTTCGTGTGAAATGGTACTTTCAAGTGAGACTATAAAGTGTCAGAAGTTTCGCCTACACGATAATATTATCATTTGGACATAAGAGTAATAAATTCCTATCGTTCCCCTTTGTTCTAAAATATACACTCCTTCGTCCTCGAGGGCGCATTCAACATCTTCGATAGGATCCAACGTTCTGAGTTTGGCCAAAGGTTGGTGCGTTTCGTTAGACTTGCGCGGTAAACATACGCATACGGCTAGACGAGAGAGGAGACGCGCGAGTGGAGCGGAAAGTGGTGGAGAGAACGCGTGAAAAGCGATCGCCGAGGCGGCCGGCAAAAGTCGGACGGGAAGAGAAATTAGTTGTCAGCCGCAGTGGCACGGGGTGAATCGAGGAGCAGGGCAGAAACGGTACGGGAGAACCCCGCGAACTCCTCCTGGCCACCCGCGTGATTTATGCGCGCATAAAAAAGAAAACAGGCTGCACCCCTTCCCGCCGGGTTAGTCGAATCACCAGGGAAATGGAAATGGCCGTGGCGCATCGTTTCGCCGCTCCACATCGCCCCGGCTCGCTTTCAAATCCGTTTTGCGGTTAAAAAAATTCCTCGCCAAGAAAATCAACCCTCTAACTCCTTTCGTCGAGCACCATTCCTCCACGGAACACACATATTCTTGCAACGTGATTAAACCCACCACTTGGCCGTGAATCGGTAATCTCGTTCGTTTTATCCTCCTGTCTTTTGATCAAACTTTTATACAGGGTGATTCAGAAGTATACGTCGGGGGGTAAATTTACACGCTGATACAAGTAAGGTATGTTTGCGAGGGAAATAAGGTACATCTTGGAAATGTGTGTTTCTCGGGAGAAGCGAGAAACATGAAAGAACACTTTCAATAGAGTTAGATTTTGTTGATCGAAGGAACAATGCAGTTAAAAGTAATACACTTCTCACGTTGTTAATGTACATAATATTCACAGTGACAAAACGACAAAATACAGGAGAATCGACACAATTCTTCTCTACCAGCTGAATTACAACTTCAGAATCACTTTTCTTCGGTATGCTTCGTGATTATTTTTATGGCAGACGTACACCTCAAAAAAATTGGCGAAGATAAGGAAGCTTTTTCAAATAAAAGTGAAAAAATAAATAAAACTCATTGATAAATAGTGGGTTTCGATTGTTAAACTAGTTCAATATTGGTTACTCGTTGTAACTAGAATAATTTAATATTAATCTCTTAGGTAGATACTTTATTTTTTAATTTAATCAGTTATCTCATCATTTAACTCAGTTTATTGATCTTGCACATTTACCAACTTTTGTTTTGTTCGCGTTTGATTGTGCCTTGGTTGTGTAATTTTTGTTCCGTATATTACACAATAATTTTACATCTCCTGTCTTTTATCCGTGTAAATAAATAAATAAAATTAAAATACCATTGATACGAAGGTTAATTGAAATAATATCATTGTCCAGGCAGACAGGATATTGAATTCGCTAAATTAAAATCATGGTCCACGCAGCATTGAACATTAAATTTAGATACCAGAATGAAAATTAAATAAAACACCATCTATTGCCAATGAATAAAACGAACCTCGAACGTTTGATAAAATATTATATACACGTCGTGCACAATCCGCGAGAAAGTACACAAAATAAATTTGAAACTAGGTATTCAAAGAATATCTGGTATTTCCGAGCGAATGCGGAATTCGCTACCGTAGGCGAGACGGTATTGTAGCACGTGTCGAGGCACGGGACTGTCATTTCAAACATTTTCTTCAATCGTCTATAACTCGAGCACCGGGAAATATATATATATATATATATACATACATTCACGTGACGCTTTCTATTTGTATTGGTGCGTAGATTGAAATATTGACACGTATTTACGAATCACCTTGTGCACCAGTATACAACGAACATCCTTCTGCCGGTTAAATCGACGAACAAAGGGCGGATTATCGCCGACAAACGTCTCTGTCGGGCAAAACTGGTGGTTTGTTAAGAGGGTCGCGGATGCACGAGCTGGCGGACAACGACATCATTGTGGGCTGCGATCAATTTATATCGGTTAGATCCGAGAGCGGGACAAGTCAGCGCGCACTTAGTTGCCGGTGACCGTCGGTGGACCGTCGATGTGTCGCGTCGCGTCGCGTCGGAAGAAAAGGAGGCGACGACGACGGCGACGCGCGCGGAAGCGGATGCGATTGTCATTGCGGCAATCATCGTATTGTCGATCGATCGATTAATTAATTGCACGACGATGGACACGCAGGTTTGTCGAGTCAATATTGAATTCACGGTTAACGCCAGTATTGTCGGCCAGTGAAGCCGGTAATCGTCCCGAAATACGGTGTCCGCTCGCTTTGCGTTTTGTTTGCCGGCAAAAACTTTCCGCCGCACCGGTGCATTTCGCCCCACCTCCCCCACCCACTTGGCTAATCCAAGAGCCAGGCTTTTGTTATGTCGACGCGATCGAACAGAACGGCCGGTCAGACGTAAAATTCGACCAGCGCGGCCAGTAATAAAGCGATCGCCGGGGAGCAAGCCATTGGGTTTTTAGGTCGGGCGATCGTCTAGGCTCGTTCGTTTCCTGTATTTTCCCGGAGATTCGTCGCGGATCAAACGGCAACGACGCACGTTCGCACGTGACACGCGGTGGGATTCCGTCTGGGGCGGAAACTGCGGCATGCAGGGTGGTGCGACAACGAGATAATGCATCGCAGGCGCAGCTATAGCTTTTTTAATGCTACACCGACGATACGAGGAGCCATTCGTCCTGTGGAGCATGTTAGATACGAGGTTCATGCTCGCGTGCAACCCCTCGGCCTGCTCGACGCGCGAATCTACAGAGGCTCAACCGAGAGGAACGCGTGTACCAGCGTTCCCCTCGGCGCTTAAGGAGAAACGATCGTCGGCAAGCAGACCGAGCGGAGCCGCGACGTGCTACCGATTCATGCAAAGCACCAGATGTTAGAGAGACAGAGACGTGATTTCCTGATTTCCCGCTCTCCCCGAGAGCAAGTGAAAGCGCATTACCCCGCGTATCATGGCCCGGCGATTGACAAGCTGGACGGGGTAGCAAACTCCACGAACGATCCGTAACCTCCTCCTCCTCCTCGTGAAATATCCAACGGTCGATTTGAGCGTAGCCGAGCTCTGGCATTTACCACGTTTGACAATAAGCGAGATCCGAGGGAGCTCGCTTCGGAGAAGGGGTCAAAGGAAACGAGCAACGAACGCGATGCAAGTTTCAATCTCGTCGATCGCCGGGGCCGTAATGCGGGAACGCTGTTTCGAGCTAGGCCTTGATAGACAATCAGAAACGTGACTCACAGATTGAACAGATTATCGTAACAGCCCAAAAGAGGAAAGAGGAAGAAGAGATATTCGTGGACGGCTTATGATCGAGACGCTGGACAGGTCGTATATCGAGAAAGATATTGAAATAAGAGAGACAGGGGTGAACGCGCGTGAGACGAGGAACGAGCGACTTCTCTTTCCCTCTCGGATAGGTGCAACGAACTCTCCCGCGATAAAAGGGGGCTCGCGGAGTGGCGCGACGCCCGCGAAAACGCGCGACGCTTCGTCGAATCGTCGTGACGATGACAACGATGGCAACGGCGACGACGACGGTGAGGCGCGATTAATAAAAAATTAATCGGTCGCCTCGGTCGCCGCCGCCGCCGCCGTCGTCGTCTGGCCGACGAGTCGGTGTGAGCTAGCGCCAGCTGCATCGATCGACGACCAACTCCCGGTGAATTTAGAATCCCGCGTTGATTAACCAACCACCGCGACGTGAAACGAAACCAGACGATGGTCGTGTGACACGCGTGTGAGCAAAGCGTCGCACGTTGTTTCGCGGGATCGCGACGCTGAGCGAACGCGGCTACGAGGTAATATGTGTTTGTTTGTTTGTTTGTTTGTGTGCGCGTGTGTGTATGTGTGTGTGTGTGTGTGTGTGTGTATGTGTGTGAATGAAAGACAGAAACTGGTATGTAAAACTATAGTCGGCTACTCGGTCTGATTGCCTGAGAGAACGTGTGATCGGATGACTTTTGTTGTTGATCGGTCGTAGAAAACGTGCTCTGCCCTCTCCAGTCCGGATCAGATACATACGTATATATACCAAGTAATACAATATCGTGAAAACAAAGTATACAATATACGATATATGTATATATCGATGTATAATATATAATACGCAACATTGGTTCAGACTACGCGAGCGGGAAGCCAGTGGTGGCGCGTCCCGCTCCAGCTGGGAACGAGAGGCGTGTCCCGTTCGCCGCCGATTCCAACCAAAACGAGAGTACCAACGCGAACGAAAAAAGACAAAAAAAAAAAAAAAAAAAAAAAAAAAAAAAAAAATAAAACGTAAGCACTTAGAAGCCAACAAATCATCGAATAAAACAACTCAAAGTATCGTTTGACAATCATTGCAATGATGCTTTAAGAAACATAATGTGTGCTCACGGGGCCCCGCTTCCTGCCGCCGGTTCTGCCCGTTCTTTTTGGTATCGCCGCATTTTTCACCGCCGCGTGAATACACCGAATCCGCCCACGCGAATGCGTAAAAACTACCGAACTAAACGATCCGCGTATCGCCTAGCGCGGCCGTTTTCCATCCTCCATCGGCCCCCATAAATTTGCCTGGCGCGGATTTTAGAATCGAACGACGCGGCCGTCGCGCACCTGGATGCCTTCGTCGCTTATCGCGTCCGCGAGGAAACTACGCGGGGATGGACGGCCATTTCCAAGTACTTTCCAAACGATATCGTTGCGAACCGTATTGGCTCGTGCCGCGTCCGCTACGATACGATACGATGCGACGCGCCGTGTTTATTTCCGCCGGTGGACCGATATCGACGCGTCGCGTTGGCGCAAAAACAAACGCAAAAAAAAAAAAAAAGGAAGAAAGAAAACAGAATCGGTTCCCAACGAGGGAGAGAGGCTTTCACTGTGAAAGTCGAGATATTTCGCCAGGAGAGGCGGTTGTAAAGAGATACGCGGATGAACGGTTGGTGACCGCGCCTGAAGAAACGTTAAAAAGAGCAACGAGCGTCATTCATTCATACGCGAGACTCTCTCTTCGTCCGGTTTCCCGATTACGCAATCGCGACGTTCGAATTAAAAAGAAACACGCAGGATCGTGATTCACTCCGTCTAGGTTTAACCCGTCGTCGGAATCGGTTGCGCGATTCGTTTCGCAAAATGGTTTCGTTGGGACAAAGAAAATGTCGCGATACGACACGACACGATACGATCGTCGATACCGAGAACGCAGACTCCTAGGGCGGCATCGAGCGGGGCCCACGTACTCAACTCACGGATATAGAGAGCAGAGGGTGTCGTCCGGAATCGTACCTTGTCGCCTACCTTCTTCTCCCATTGGAGAACGTAGGGCACTGGGTGCTCACCGGGGAACTCTACGTGACAGTTGAAGACGACGCTCTCCCCCAGGATTGCCGTAATGTGCACCGCGTCTTGGTGGCAGAGACCTGAAACACACAACATTCCCAACACATCTTTAACTCGCCGCACACTCGATTCTTGCCCCTTCGTCGGCCAACTTCCTCCTCCTTCCTTCCTCGTCAAATTCCGACTTGGCATTTCCGCGAGAACTTGCCAACTACGGACTGTCGCGTCGCTGTGTGACGGCCGATAGAGATATTTCGCGAAAGTCGTTCGGCCGGCTTTCGCGCGCCCCTTAACTTTTCCGCCGAGTTACAGGCCGCGGCAGCCGACCAACTTCGCGATTTACCGAAGCAACTTTCACCCTCTCGTATTTTCGCGACCCGTTCTCAAAGTCTCCCGGTTATTATGCGAGCAAAAGCGCAGCTCGGTGTTTCAAAGAAACGATTGAACCGAACGAGGCTCCGCGGAATTCCACGGTTCTTTGCGCGACGTTGCCCGACCGGTTATCAACTTTGAGGGGACACGGCTGTGGATTTAATGATGCTCAAAAATCGTAAAGCTCGGCGCGAAGTTTTCCGAGTCAAGTCAAAATCTTTAACTGCTGTCTCTAGATCTGTGAAATTTAAAAATCTCTAGAATCGCTCGGTGAAATTTAGCGGCCAGGATGTGAAGTAGGTCCGAGGATACGTGAAAAATGTAGGATAAAATTTTTTCACTTGTGCCATTGCTTCTAAGAAAATGGAGTTTGAATATGTTAATAATCGCTTTATCACGTGTGTGTATTCCATCAATCTTTAAATTTAATTTTCTTTAAAATGAAGTGTGTTTATTTTAGCAGTTAATAGAATCTTCTACCAATTATCAATTCAATTTCTGTCTAGTCCGAAATTAGCTAAATTCAAGACAAACGAAGGTACAAAATATAACGCGATACAATACAGAGGTACGAAGGCAAGCTACTTTCGATATTTTTAATAATACAAAATTTGTTATGCCAGAGTTACAAATAATATTCATTTTCAGAGTACTTGATAATGCATTATCTTATAATCATATTATACCACAATGCATTCAGCGTACACGCATATTAACTATAGTTATTGGGTAATTATAACTTTGAACATAGTTGTAACAAACGATTATGATGTTACATAGAGAATATAAAATCACCAGAAGTAACGAAATCAAACATCTACCAGTACGAATGGAAATATAGTCTATTAATTATTAATAAAAGAATTTACAACCTGGCCAAAAATTTATTAACGAGGATGACTACAATTAATCCTGATCGAAAATATTTTGGCTCTACCTACAACTTTCGTGCAAAACCATCTCAAACAATCTTTCAAAAACTATGCAGCTAATTGTAGATACAAATCATACTGAATCGCCCATCTATTTAAAATCTTGCAATAGAAAATTGCGTGAAAAGATTTGTAGAAACGATTGCAAAAAAGATCAAGATCGAAGTTGCGACACCGTGGAAAGTGAACGCAACTCGCGTCGAGCTGCCACCGCGTTATGCGATCCATTCGAATAATGGATACGACTTTGATATTTATTCTCTTTGAATCACGTTGCCCACGAATACGACCCGTTTTCCGCATCGCTCTTGCTACGCGCGACAAAGGCCGTCGCGATACATCTTTCATGGTTTGATGGAATAAAGTAAACGAACGCGCAAGGAGCCTCGCGTTGCGATTTCACGCGATCGATCAACGAACGAGGAATAACATCATGATTGTTATTCCTCGTACAGTTACTAAAGAGCTGAAATATAAAAAATGTTGATTAAGAATCTACTGACAGATTAAACTCGCGGAGATATCCCGAGAATACTTTCAAATACTGTTTTATATGTGTAACGCTTGCATTATTTTAATGTGACAATAATTCTTTATAGTATATATGTAAATCGAACATTTATAAATTATTTATAAATGGTAAAAGAGCGTAACGTTGTTGCTTTGTGTATTATTTTTTATTTCTTTCAGTTTACTATATATAAACGTAATAAAAGCAGTTTCCTTTGTATAAATCTCTATTCTTTGAATATATTAATATTCGAATATTTTTATTTATATTATCAGAACAAAATATCTAGTAGCTAGAAGTTCATCTATACTAGGTATTCTGGTAATATAACATTCAAATGATGAAATATTCAGAAAGTAGTGGTTCAAAGGAAAGCACCATTGTACGTGAAATTGTTAGAAAATTTAATTTTCTCTTCCACAAAAATTTAATAGAAATGTCAGACATAAAGAGTTAAGATGTTCGTCTCTGTACTTCTTCGACCTGTACATATGTAAGCGTAAAATTAATAGTACGGAAGACTTGAAATTAGAAATTTAATTAAATTAAATTTCTAATTATTTATTTTATACAGGTAGATACCAAATTTATACAGAAAATAAATGATCATACGATATGAGAAGATAGATGATAAAAAAATATAAATATAAAAATAAATCTCTTCTATCAAGAAAATATGCTCTTAAAATACATTATTACATACTTCGAAATAAACATAACGATCTGTCTTTTCTCTAAATATGAAATATTTAATATTTAAGTAACAATCATACATCAAAGGTTTATTCGTATAGTTAATAGTATTGGAACTACCGATGACTGAAGTATAAAGTTTCTAGCAGAGAAATTAAAGTGCAAGGGACAAGAAACAAAGAACACAAGTTTCTATTTATACATTTTACTGAAAATCATTCAAATTTCTAAAAATATATCTTCTGTTATGAATATATAAAATTTCAGATAGAACAATGAAGTATAAGAATAATATGCGTTTAAATGATAGACAAGGATAGTATGAAAGTACAGAAAGATGATACACAGCACAAATGGATCATAAGACAAGGGAGATGAAGATAGACAAGTATAAGTAAGTGAGATCGATTAATATAGTAGTCACAGAAATAAGTGAAAACGACGAAGAAAGAAATTGAAGGTAAAGCAAGAGATGGATTGAAAAACAGATACGGTTCATAATTCCTAATGGAGTAATAAGAGGACGCACGAAATATGTATTTAAATAAATAATATTAAATGTATTATAAACTTTTCTCTCAAATAAAATTAAAGTGAAAGCTTTAACTTAACCTCTTATTATTACAGACTAATCTGACGTTCTATATAGTGAAAAAATTGTTGAATTGAATTAGGATGAAAAGACTTTAGGCTTCTTTCATCCTTGTCCCACGATATTATTCTCATTCATGAGACAAACATTAATAGTTTCATTCCAAAGTTACTTCAAATACTAATAAATTGGATCAGAATTTCATACTGTATGTATTATTGTTTTATATTTTATCGTTTATATAAACTTATTCTTTTTCAGAAATAAATTTTGATCACCGGCCCGTAGCAACAAGTTTTATAAAGTTATTAAATATTTCCACGTCATTTTAAACATCCCAGAATTTAATTTCTTTGTACCCAGTATGTATTTTCCGAGACAGAGCGCTTTTATAAGGTTTGCTGCTGCTAATAGTCGTAGCTTGAGATCCGCGTACGTTACATCCGCTTGGGTTATACCTGAGAGTGACAGACATTTTTCACGTTGCCTGCATGAATTTCTAACAGTCAGACTAATCCATTCACTACCCTTGCAGTTAAAAATCGCGCTAATAAATTTTTTTTTGCATTAGAAGTGATAAAATAAATAAAATTAAGAAAGATACATAATAAGAAACGGACATTAAGACATAATACAGACATAAAATTTAAAAAACTATACATGGAGCAACGTCAAATTTATGTTAATTTTATACATTTTAGAAATAAATGATATATTTATATATTTAATACAGAATTAGTATACTTAAAAGTATAGTATAATATTATATTATACTTAGTATCGTATAATATTATACTATCAAACTGATCAAAATATGACCAGTTTATAATTTAGTAGCGACTAAAGCAGCTTTACAGATTTACAATATAGCGTTTTTACAGATTCGAGCGATTATTTTGTAAAATCTACGTCCTTCATCGCGCCATAAGCTGTTCCTTGCACTCCAATTTCTCAGATACAATTTTTACGCTTTGGTCGGCGATAGTTCTAGTGTTAATATCGGAGATTTACGACCTTTGTAGACTCGTCAGGAAGTTCCAAGCGCGGATGCGCGCTTCAACAGAGCCCCTCCACCCCATCCCCTTCTCGTTATCACTCGTTTCTCCTTCGAGAAATACGCAAATTCCTAACGCTCAAAGAAATACCTACACTCCGTCTCACGTATGTTTCTCGAAGCGTTAAAAAAAACGGTCAAGCTACAGCGGACAAGTTGAGATCGAGCGTATCGATCGCGATAAGCAGAAACGGTGACGCCGTCAGCATTGCTAATAACCGCTTGTCAAAGTTATTGATATCGTACGAAACGAGCGGCACGTTCACCCCCCGTGATCTGGCCACGGAACAACCCTCTTACATCAAGCGCCATACGCATCGCGCATAATAATTTGTACCGGGAGGGAACGCCCAACAAGCATTTGTGTCCCATTACCGCGATTACCGAGTCCTAGCTGGTAGTGGTTCAGAGCAACCGTTTTTTCTCTTTTCCCTTTTCTTTTTTCATAGCCTCTCGTCGTTCAATTCTTACCACGCGAACGTGCTGGAAAAAACAGCTTCGTGACTCACGCCGACGAAGCCGCGAGGCTTAATGTCTTTCCGCGATCGACGCGAAATTCAAAGCGGCAGCTTTCTCGATCGAGACGAAACGACTTGGTTAAAAAAATGGGAATCTCTTCATCACGCGAGCAACGGGACAAAATGAAACGAAGAGGAGGGTGAAACGAAACACGGTGTTCGACGAGAGTCTAGACGACGGGTTTCTGCCTCGTTCCTTTTACACCAGCTCGCTACACCGCTTCACCTAACGAAGGAAAAGCGAGGAAAAGTCCGCGGAGCTGCGTACAGCGCCGAGAGCGTTCGAGGCGGGCGTTCGCCCAAAAAACTAAATGAGAATTTCCAAAGAGCGGCCGCCGCAGTGTGAAAGCGACGTGAAAATTGTCCTCGTCCGCGGTAACAATGGCCTGTGCCAGCCGCTGGAATCTCCATCTCGCGCGCGCACGTGCATCTTGCGCGCCGGAGGATGAGATATTACAGCCAGGGAAAGAAAGGACTCGCCCGGCCTAGACCGGTCTGATCCTTCCCGATTTTCCCAGTCGTTGGTAAACCGCGAATTACCCGCCGTCTGCTCTCGCGAACGACCGAGACTGTAAAAGTCTACCAGCCTCTCTTCTCGCCGAATGTTTGAGCAACGCGACGGCGAGCAAAAGTTGGGGGAATGGGGCGCAAGCGAGCGAGGAAAAACGGGCGGATAAATGGAGCAAACAAAGCGCAAAAAAGGGAGCAGAGTCGAAGATTAGTTTCGAAAAGCGGTGGGTGGAGTGCCCTCCTCTTTGGCGCCGCCGAGTGCGCGACTTTGATCGCCACTCGAGCTTTCCTTCTATCTCCCGTTCTGCCTATTGTCAGGATTACTGGCACGTTGGCGTTGCTCGCGGACACGTCGCAGACGCGCTGCAGCGATACACACGTGCATTTACACGTAGCAGTATAGTGCCACGGGAGAACGTCGCGACGCGTCGCATCTTCGACAAAGTCCCTTCGTCCTCGTGTGGCGCTGTCTGTTCCGTACACGTCCGTTTCTACTTGTGCCTGTCTCACAAAGAACGCGCGCGTCCCAGCCAGCGACACGAGTGAAAACGATCGTCGATGAACGTCGGTGAATGATTTGAAACCACGAGAGAGAGAAAGAAAGAGAGAGAGAGAGAGAGAGAGAGAGAGAGAGAGAGAGAGAAAAGGAGAATTCTAAAGTGAAAAGGTTCCCATCTCGACACGACCACGTCTCTTATTTCCAACGACGTTTCGCCGTTTGCGAAGTAGTCGAATCCATCGAGCCAGCCCTCTTTCCACTCGTATGCGTGGATGGCACGCACACGACACACGATAGGACGACGTAAAGGCACGCGTAACGAGATACGAGTAGCAGTTTTGTTGTTCGTGCACGACGGACAGAATCTCGTGTACACAAGGAAGCCTGTAAGAACGTTCTCATCTTCGTTGCTAAATTTTCAGTCAGCGACGAGCCGTGAAATTAAGGAGGCACTCGATCGGCGTATCGCGCCGAGGGTTGCGAACGGTTTAGACGCGCTC
Organism: Frieseomelitta varia; assembly: GCF_011392965.1. Taxonomy (NCBI): domain Eukaryota; kingdom Metazoa; phylum Arthropoda; class Insecta; order Hymenoptera; family Apidae; genus Frieseomelitta; species Frieseomelitta varia. The sequence continues at coordinate 761,998 of NW_025109939.1, read as the reverse complement.
GGGGTTAAGCTCGGAGCGTACGCGAGAACGTGGCAGACTTCTACAGCCAGGATGACGAGGGCGAAGCAATTAACCGAGAGTTAACGAGCATTCTCTCGTCTCGGTAAACTTTCGCTTCGGGTATAGGTTTTAATTATTTAGCGTAATTGGATGCCTCTCGGTTATATATATATATATATATTCGGGAAGCGGATGAACGCCCTCGTCGATTCGAAGATTCAGCGAGGTTCATCGGCCGACAAAGTCGGCGGTGAAATCGCGAGGCCGCTCGTTCGAAAAAAACGCCAGACGACGACAGGCGAGGCGTTTTCCTTTTTTTTCTTTTTCCACTCGCGGCTCGCTCGATCGATCGACCAGCGGCGTCTCGCGTGGCTTTGCTACGTGTCGTAGCGGCCGTGCGGAACGGGCATTAGCGGAGGGGCAACGCACCCTCGAAGAAGGGACAACGTCATTTACAACTCGTTTCATCGCTTGCCATCTGCTCTGCTACGAAAGGCAAAGCTACGTATGTACGAGGAAGAAACCGTAATCGCTGGCCGCCAACACTGGCGCGGATGCCTCGAGTACGCGTAATTTATGGCAACCATGTGCCGCTCTCCGACCTACACGGCCCCCGGCAATCTACGGAGGAATTTAATCGCAACGCATCTGCGCACGATGCCGGCTGCCCGAGCTATCTGCTCGAGTTCGTGACTCTCTTCGAAATCGACGTGATTGCCCGGCCGAATTTATGACCGATCGAGCCACGACGATCCGGAGAGGAATTAAGGAAAATAACGGAAATAACTGGCGTGGGTCGTGAGCGGTGACTGGCATCACGAATTCCCTTTGACCACGCGAACCTATCGGCGGGACTAGGCTCGTTCGCGTACGCGAGACAGAGAAGGGATTAGGCTCTCTTCTTAAGCGGCGAGGCTTTTCAGGTCTTTTCACGGGAATTACACGGCCTGGCGAGTCCATTCCGTCCGACGGAATCAATTTAAAAAACTGGCGGCGGCGAAGTTGAAGGGCACTCCGCGCACGGCCAACCGACCTGCGCCACGAACGCCGAGAACGTCCAGCGGAAAATAATTGGGAAATAAATAAATTACCTGGGCATTAACTGGGAAAGTTGCTAGGCGAGACGACAACTCGGCCCACTCGAGACACCCGTGCAAGTGGCGATCACAATGGGTCGCCTTTCATGCGTCCCCATCCGGCTGACTTACCCAACTTTCTATATTAAACAACTTTTCCGCTAATTTTCCTCGCGATATTCCCTCTTTACCACCTCTTCCTCCTCCTCCCGGTGCCTCCCCTTCTTTTCACCTCGTTCGTCCTCCCCCCTCCCCCCCTCCGCCCGTCAATTTCACGATAATCCTCCTCCTTTTACGAACGAGAAAACTTGGTAAACTTGGACGCCGGAACGACGCAGATATATCATCAGCCACTCTCCCACTCCCCCCTTTGGGAAGTGAAAGCTTTTTTTCAAGAATAGGCGGAAAACAGGGGAGAGAAAAGTGAGATTTAATCGTATCGATTCACCGTGTTCTTTTTTTTTTTTCAGTTCCGTGTACGCGTCATTAGCAGGACACGGTGTGCTCGCGTTGAACAAGCTATCCAGAAGGGAAGCCGGAGTTTTAATGAAATTGTTTTCGCGGATGGAGCTAACGAGCGTGGGAAGGGCGCTTGCGCTGCATGCTCGCGAATTAAAAAAAAAAAAAAAAGAAAGGAGGCAGGGGTGGGAGGAGAGAGGGGAGTGGAAACATCCTTTGGAACGAGCACGCATTGACGTCGCTTTATTCATCTCGTTCCGGTAAATCGTTTAAATGCGCCGCGGCTTTTCATGCTTTCTCCGCAACAGTCGTAAATAAAACGCGGTTACGCGATATATAGGCTCTTTCGTTCGATCGTTTTCTCTCGGTGCTCTCTCTTTCTCTCATTCTCGTTTCGTTGAAATTATCTCTTCAATCGGTTAAAACGCCATCGTCGCGAGTTTCTCTCACGTTTCTTTCGTTCGATCGATCGACGAATCGCCATTTCCCCTTTCTTTCGTGACAATGTTTAGTCACCGGCAGTGATTGTCCCGTCATTAATGGAAAGAAGATTTGTCTCCCCGCTGAGTGACACGCGAGGACGTGTATGCCAACTCTTTTGAAATTGCAACGAGTCGCGAGACGCGTCGCTCGCGGTGACAAACGATCCTCTCGGTTTGACGAGAAGATGCGAACGAACGGTTTCGAAGGAACGTCGAAGGCAATTGCACCGTCTAAAGCTAAAGAAAAGCGAAAAGACAGCGGAACGTGGGGCCAAGTGTGAACGGTCGTTTCCACGAGCCAACCCGAGAAATCAATCAGCTCGATGTTCGACAGAATCTTCAGGCTCGATGGCGGAACACACGAGCGAACGACCGAATGCACGCGTAATTGTACGCTATGACGCAAATACGTATTACCAATTACGAGAGGTATCTCGACGGAAACTCTCCGCTCGATCTCAATCGACGTCATTACGGGCCTGGTCTACGCGCATCCAACCACGCCACGCTGAATTCAAGATCGATCGGTCGATCGTACTTGAGAGACGATGGAAACCTATTACCGTGACCCGGTAGACTTGTTCTGATTACCGAGCCTCGCTAATTAATGTACAACTCGAGAAACTGGTAAACGATAATGAAACAAACGCGTGCCCGGTTCAAGGGGCGACCAAGGACGACCGTGTCGTCTCCACGATTCCTCTGTCATTCGCGAATTTCTCATGCATCGATCTCGACTACTTTTCTACGTCAAGTGACCTATTGAGAATCGCGTGATCGTGGACTCCTTTAATTTAACATTACTTTCTTCTTTATCTTGCGTCGAGTGAGTACTGTTTGTTCTTGGTAAGTACTTTATTATCATTAATATTATTTTAAAGTCTAAATTTTCGTCTCTTACATAGAGACAGATATTTTTGTCATAGATCGCAAATTAAAAAAAAAAAAAAAATGACTTCAGGATTGTAAAAGTATAGAGGCAAATGTGTTGTTGCGCGATTATTTTGTCCCAAGGATCGAAAAATTATTGTACATTCGAGCCATGACGCATATATTTTACATTTTCCGTTTCTTTTCACTCCCGTATTCTCATTCACTGGTGAATATCGTTATTATCGTAAGAAAGAAAAGAAAGGAAACGTACCTGGTGTGACGAAAAGGACGATACCGAGGAGTAGGATCCTCGTTGCCACATCCGCGATCCACCGGAAATCCCTGCGACACCATCGAAGCCGATGCCTTCTCCCATTGACTCCTTTCTCTTTCTCAGCCTCCGTGTCGATAGGTCTTCCAACGAAGAGTCGCAGCTTTCCAAACAGCGAACTGATTACGCCGGATCCACCGTTCGAGCACCTCGAACCTTTCTCTTGTCCATTTTCCTCGTTCGCCTGTCGTCTACACGGCCGGGAACCTGTACACGTCGGTTGACCGGAAGCGAGAGTCGCTTGCAAGTCAACTCTACCGGAAAAACGAATTTATCCCGCATTAGACGCTGTACGAGATCTCGAGGTCGATTCGAGCGGACTCGAGTGCCACAGGATGGAATTAGAAATTCTTCCGGTCGAACGTTCGTTCACGAATGATTTAATTGGAAATTTATTATTTCATTTCCCAAGATTTCCGTTCCTGTAGGCCGCTGCTTTCACGTGTTAACCTCATCGGTACACGATCATCGATTAAACTCGACAGCCATTAAAATAAATTAACAAACGATCATCGATTAAAATTATAGAAAATTCATCGAACAATTTTATGCAGAGCACCGTTTATGTTTTCCATTTATCCGTTTTTACAATTCTCTTCTCCAACTAATTTGTGAACGTTCGCGCAGATTTTTGTGAACGTGATTAAAAAATGAGATGCAGAATAGAAATTGGAATTATTTTATGTATAATCAGATATTATAGATCGAATATTTCATATATAATTTTGAACATTATATGCAAAATTTTAACATAAATTAATAAACATTTGCAATTTATTAGTAACAATCCCACCGATTAGTATGTCGACTGCGATCGTGATCACCGATAATGTTTCTATTTTTATTAATATTTTTTAAGTGATTAACGCCACACGGATTTTATACATTCTTTTTTTTTTTAGAAGTGACTATCGTTTGAAACGACATACGTATTGAAAATTTTTTTAGTGCATAAAATTTTACTTAAATCCGTTAGTTCTTTAATTTTCAATTTTAATTCTCCAATTAAAGGTTGTATCGCTAGTAACATTAGATACTGTACGTTATGGTTATTCAACAATTCAACAACACAATTTTTTTAACTTTCTGATTGAACTTCAGCAATTTGTTAAAATTACATCAATACTTATTTCTCTAACAATTTAATATCACAGAACATATATTACACGTTGCTTTGCACTTGCTGTGGACAGTAAACGAACTTGCATACGGCTGGCAAATCCCGTACCGCAGAGGTTAAGAGCATCGTGCGAAGATAGAAAGTTAGGGTTGTCAAAGGAAAGAGGCAGGGTTTACCTTTCTTCCTGGCCACGGGTGCTCCCCTCGGATACTTGGGAGCCATCGTGTCTTAAGAAACGAGGACTCTGGGGACAAGCGCTTCCTGAACACCGGGACTCGAGCCTTCGCCGGAGGTCCGTGGCTTGTAGCCCTCCTCCGCCCCCCATACCCCCGCTCCCATAGTACCTGTAAATCATAAACGAGCCCGTAAGTTAGGTTAGACAGCCCGAGATTCGCCGGGGACCAAGTGTGAATAATTGAAGGTGTAGGCCAACCCTTCGACCGCAACGGGGAATTATTCAGCTTTATGCGAATATTCTTTCGCGGAGAAGCAAACTCGCGTAACTACCTCAGCGAGCCTCGGTGTTGTTTCCGTGCTGATCTACATACGCTCGATTCGTCGGTGCGCGGGGTTAATCCTTTTTGACCCGACGGGGTTTCATTTTGAAACCACGTTTTCAAAGCCTTAGCTCGCACGATCTGCTCATTTCTACTTAATCCTGCTATTCTCCTCGGCTCCGTAAATGGATACCAGCATTGTATCTGGACACTTTATTAGAATACGAAATAAGATACGTAAAAGTTTAACAAAATAAAATCAAACAAAAAAATTGTTGAAAATGTAATTCGAATGAATCTAATTTAATTTAATTTTAATAAATAGAGTTATTGATAAAAAGAATAACTGATATTGTAATAATTAGATGGCTCAAGACTCTGCAGAGTGTTGTATTCTTGTTGAAGTTTTTTTTTAGACAGAATACATGTTATAAATATTTTATTACAAACATTAATCCTGAGTGTTCCATACTGAGTGATACCATAAAAATTGATGTCTGCTTAATTTTGAGATTTTATTATTATTAATCTCTATCGGAAGAAAGTGTGAAATAAAAATGTAAAAATAAAATATAACAAATGGAATAGAATGGAATAAGTTAAATTTTTGTAACGCAACGCAAATTATAATCACCTACCACTTCACTTGAAGGTTCAACGAAAAATTGGTTGTATATCTTCCGATATCTGTATCCCGGATCGCGAAAGATTAACCGAGCTAACAGACCGTTGAACACGATGTTGCATCGAAGTGAATATCTCGATCATTGTGTATACGGCGTGCCTAAAATTTCCCGCAATCTTATCCCCTCGAGACGCCACGGCGTAGCTGCACAAGATCGAATCGGCGTGCAAGCGCGACAATCGATTAATTAACAATAGGAAAAACGAAAGAAGAAAGGTGAAATCGCGTATCAATTAAACAGAACGATAAATTATGCCGACGCTCTCTAATCGCGTATTCGAATATAATTATACGTTTCCCCGAGCTGGTAATCAATGCGTCTGATAAATAGCACAGGGGCGAAAACGGTTCCCCTTGTTATCGGATCGTGATATTTTCAATTTGCACCGAGCGAGCACTACTTCATTCCAGGCCGCGTAACACGAACGAATGATAACCGTGCGTCTCGGTCGAGATCGTTTCCTTTTTTTTTTTTTCTTTTTCTTTCTTCTCTTGCTTTTCTCGCTCCTTCGTTTATCGAGCAATATGGTCACGAAAGCGGCATAATACCGTGAGATAATGCCTTCATCGATTCGCCAACGGTTCAATCCGCGATTCCTATCGACGCCACTCGATTACTCTGATTGCGAGCGAAGAGAATCGACTCCTCGAGTCGATAAGCGTTCGATTACTTGTGACTGGAACTCCGGCAGCTAACCAACGCCAGTCTTCTTCCGTTCGTTCGTGTCCGCTCGCGGTCTCGAGATTGGCCCAACGCGCTGTCTAACCTCCACGAGGAAACGAGGCGTGCTACGCCTCGAAGTCAAAGCGAACTCGTTGCCGCATACCAAGCTATCGGGATATTAGACGTTGCACGGGGCTCTCGACCGACCGATTCCGTTATTCTCGCGATCGATTCGCTTTGAATCACGAATTCCTTTATAATTTCATTTTAGCAAACTGCTAGCAAATAAAGAGAGGAACGTTTCTTAAACGTTTCAGAATAAAACAAAAAGAAGAAAAAAAAAAAAAAGAATTAAAGGGAACATGAAATTGAGCAAAGAAATACAACTTTTGAACAAGTTTTACGTTTCAATTGAAATATCTCCTGAACTAATGGTTTTTCGATATAAGTGGTTTAGTAATTTTTTTTATAGGGAACGACGAGCTGAATTGATTTGTTGAATGTATTAAAAGACACACGATTTCGTTTGAAACTTGACCTTATCAAAAGATAATAATTATAAGACCATTCAACTTTTTTTGACACGATTAATCGTTTCGAGAATATTTCAACTACTAGTTTCAGATGGCTCGCCCGGCACAAATGACAAATTCAAGAATCACTAAAATAGATGAAGCGGTTCAGTCATGTTCCTCATTGAATAACGCAACTATTGCACGGTCACGAGGGATCGTCGTTCGGCCGATAGTGGAAAAGAATCGAGCTGTTTATTTTGAATGAACTTTGGCACGTCGCTCTGTTCTTGAAATCGAGATACTCAAGGGTTTGTCTAAGAGAAATCGATGCTTGCGTGTATCCGTCACCCCGGACACTCATATTTCTCGCAGTATGAATAATCTCGCACAGACGAATCGTCATTTTTCACTACTGTTGAGTGACCGATGCCGCTTTCGAAATAAACGAGGCACCTACCCCTGCCGTTCCGCCACCACTACCGCTGCTGCCCGGATCGACCGCTCCCGGCGCCGATTTTCACCAACCTCGCCACTTCTTCAGCCACCGCCGTGACAGCCACCTTTTTAGCCTCCGCAGCGTGCCGCTATCATCACCTGGAAAACCATCGGCACGTTAACGTTCCAGCAACGTATGTATGTACACACGGCGTCGCGCGTTCTCGTTCGAGGAGGCTTGTCTATCCGCTTGTGTCTACAGGCCTCCCTCCGGCGTACGCTTACGTCGTTATTATCGCGTACGACCTCGAGTATTCTTCCGGGGGCTAATTGAAATTCCGTGCAGGGGACGCATGAATCGAATCGATTAGCGGAATACGTGCTCGGATGCGGCCCACCCGATCCGATCGATTTTAGCTCGCTTCCTGGCAGAGGAGTTCCCGATTCGGGGGCTTTCAACGGAAACTTCGAACAGAGGGATAATAATTATGTCGCTTTGAGGCGCCGCATGGATTACCGACAGCCATGATCAAACGACCGCCGGCGCATTTTCGGGAAACGACGAAAATCCGGCCGCAGAAATTGAACCGTGATTATAATCGCGTTCGCAGCTTAACGATAAGCGCGATTCTTTTTTTTTTTTTCTTTTTCTCGTTCGAAACGATGATCGAGTGTCCCTGGCTAGACTGCGGATTGTATTATTGCAAATTTATTATATTTTTAAATGTGCGATTGAAAAGGTGGAGGTGAAAGGTAAAAGAATTATCTTTACGTTTTTCAAACGTTGTGAAAAATGCTGTAATTTCGATATTTTATATGTGCCATTTTCAAAACTCATACGAAACCTCGCAGTGATATCAGAATTAGAAGCAGCTCGGATAGTAATCGAGCCAGCTTATTTTTGGTTCTGTCTTCTGTAATTTTATATGTGATTATTATAATTATTGCTTGCATATAACTGTTGAACATATTCTGTATTGACACTTAAACGAATAAAGAATAATAATTAAGAAAGAATTCAAGAAGAAGAAATTAAGAATAAATTCAAATCAAAAAAGTTTCCAAGTCGAAGCTCAGACTGAAAGCACCTCTCGTGATTTCGCCGCGAAACGAGCATCGAGGTGCTGCTCGATCGTAATAAAAAATATCTCTCCGATTCGGCGAGATCAGGCTCTCTTACGACACTCGTTCGTAAAACAGAGTACTACGATTCGCCATCGTTTACAACTACATTTCCCCTTTAATGCCGATGTTATTCCGCGCAGTGTGCTTTCATTTGCCGCAGGATGGACGTACGACGTATGATTGCGTCATAATGTGGATTCAGGATGTTACGCGAGAGGAGCGAGTTGGCTGGAAAACCGTCAGCACCTTCGACCGGGATTGCAGCCGGGATGCGCTAACAGAAGACGCATAGGGGAGTACAGGGACGCGTATACGAGGCGAAGGGAACGAGAGGATGGGACGAAGAAGGGAAGAGAAGAGGAAGAGGAGGAGGAGGGTTCGTCGAACAATGGCACATGTCGTCCACGCAATTCCACCGTACCGAACGACCCACGACACCACCTGTCATAACTCGTCTTCGTGTTCCACGGTTATTAGCGCTGAGCCGGTGGGATTGACCAATATCTCCTGCCCCTGTAATCCCTTGCTCCTTTCCATCCCCGGACCGACACCGTCATCGGCGACGCACGCACAAGTTGAACGGCAACCGCTAGGCCAAATGAAATCCCCCGGATTTACAGGGCATCCTATTTTTCTCGCGTGCCAGGATATTCCTCGCAGCTGGACGTCTTTAACCGTCGCTCTCGCCGATTCGGGTGACAATAGGCTTCGCCACGATCGACAGAAATGTCGATTTAATTCAATTTTGGCGGTTTGGTGGGTGGGAACGAGTACTCTCTTGCAATGCGTAATGAATTATTAAAATGTAACAACATAATCGAAATGTAGCATTGATATATGAGTGTAATTAATTAATAATGAATAATTATAATAGTAATGTAATTATATTGTATCGCAATAATATTATAATGAGATTGATTGTTGTAATAATATTAAATTATAATAATATTTATAATATTTATAATTATAATAATATTAAATATATTAAATTATACGGCAATTTTCTATGCACTTTAAAATGCATAAAAATCCGCGGTCTATTTATAAGATTTAGCAGGCGAGAGTTCAGCTCGCGATCGATTCTCCGCTCCTCTAGAGTTTTAATATTACTCTGACCCATTATCGTTATGGTCATTACGCGCCACATAAGTGGCGCCATTCTCGATACGATAGGAATCTCAAAAATCGCGGTCCAACTATTTCCAGTGAACTGCAATATTTCTTGATACCAAATCACCGAGGTGGATTAACACTAGAGCAGGGTGCCGCAGCCATCGGCGAGTTTGAGGAGCCTCGAGCTTCTTGTCAATTTCACAGATAGCAAAACCCAAAGCTTTTTCACTCCCCTCAGAATAAAATTTCCAGCCATTTTCCGCGATCCTGCGAATCGGGTATTTTTTGCACGATGCCGGGCAAAACTTACTTCAACCGAATCTCTCGAACCGAACAAAACTCTCCTCGCGGCTAATTGGCCCGTGTCTCCGATTCCCGACGCGACGCGACTTTTTCTATTCACGCTCGGCGACGTAACTGACGGAGAAAAATTATCGTCACCGCGAGAGAAGAGACGGTACGCGTCTACGGAGGGATTATTTCATCGGCCAACTTCTCGATCCTTCCATTCTTCCTCCAACACTGGCAACGGCGTCGATCAAGCTCGCGCGCGCGCGCTATTTGCTACGAACAATCGCCGACGTTCCGAGTTTCCCTTTTACGTGCTCTCCAATCAATTACGAAGGAAAGTAAGTTTATTACTTGCACGCCACGCCGTGAAATTGCCGAAAGTCCGTGGTCAATTTCGTCTCTGTGATCCAACACGACAGTCTCTGACCTCTCGGCCTCGCGATAAACTTTATCCGCCGGTGTGTGTCGTCTCGATACACGAGAAAATTAATTAGCGTGTCGGTACAAGCGTCGATGCAAATCACTGGCCAACGGAGTGTGGCCGCAACAACGTGGCAATCTCCAACGAAAGACAATTCGTGCTAGGCGTCACGGACGACGAGGGAAATTTTCTGTTCCGTTCCCGTTATCATTATTATCATTATCATTATCATTATTATTATTATTATTATCGTGGGGATTCGAGAACGAAGTAGTAAATCGTTTCGTTAGTCGCGCGGCAAAGGGAAAGACCGGCAGGCAAATAATCTCAACGCATTGGACCGTTCGAATCGAATGGAACGTAGCGGCAGAGGGTACAGCGGGGGAGGAGAAAAAAAAAGGTCAAATCGGTGAGCGTTCACGGGTAATTTGACAATGCGGCAACAAGCGCGGTTGCCCGATTCGATTCCAACCAACGGCTAAAGCTGATTCGATCAATTGTGAAAATTCGACTGTGCTTTTTGTATTCTCGTATCACGTAACGAGTGGCGATTGCTATTCAAAATTGAAATTGCAGGGCCACCGGTGTATAAAGTTGCCTCCGTAATATCGATCCAATTACGGCCGCTCGTTCGCCGTCCGGTTGGCACCGACATAAAATTTGCACCGCGTCGAAATTTCCCCGGCGATACGACCTCACGCCCTTTCCCCTTCTTAATCTACCCGCCTCGATTCCATCGCCTACTCCGCCAAACCAACCCTACACCGCTGATTAACCTCGCCTTCCAAAAATTGAAACATTTCGCCGAGCGTTTATCGATCGCCCCTTTCGAATTCGCGCGCTCACTTCACGCGTCAGCTATTGCATTACACAGTCCTCCCGTGGTTAGTGTTCTTTGAACGCTTACTCCAAGATCTGAACTGTTAGACACGAATAGAAGCTTTTCTTTCACGTACATATGTGTACTCCAGTGAAGAGTAGCACAGTAACGATGAAAAATTGTCGACAATTTGAACTATTGTAACTTTGTAAGAGAAAACTTGTACGTATGACAATCCACTTGATCTCGTTTTAAAGCTTCTATTATTTAACAGTCTCTTTTTCAATAATGATTTTTGTATCGTATCGTGGATTTTTTTTTTTGAAAATTCTTTATCATGTTTAAAAACGTTGATAATATTTTTTCCGTGACTAGGTCCATTGAAGGACCTATTTTGAAGAATGAAGAAGCGTCTTCTCTATATCTAACGATTTCTATTGATACTTGCGACAAAATATACAAAATATAGTTATCGAGATTGCACCAAGGGCGCACGATGGCCACGCGTGGCCGTCAGCAAGAGAAAAGCACTATGAATAAAGGCAATGATCTTATATAACCATGTTTTTTATTACTCTGTCTTTATACGCTCAGAATAATGAAAATTCTCTTGTGCTTTGCCTGAGAGCATCATGTATGTAAATGTGACGTGGCAGTGTCAAATTATTTTTCATTATTATTCGTTCAGTTAAACTTTTCATTCTAAATACACGTATATACGTATTGGTCTAATTTTTAACCTTTATTTTACCAAACAATAATACAGCGTTGTTGATTTAAATCATTAATTCATTCTCCCTTTATTTCTTAACACGTTTCTCTTTAAATTCTGTAATCGTCATTTTCTACAGAATTCTTATACTTTCTTTTTCTGAAACCTTATCAACTTGGTGCAGTGTTTTTCTTCAGCTTAAATACAATTTTTTTCGGGTGCTACGTTCATGCGCATAGCTGTCAAAGGTAAAGGTTCGCAGAAATAAAAAAAAAAAACTCCCGCTCTGAATTAATCTCGGTTTTCACGCTATCGATTTGCTCTTGGTTGAAATATTATTGGACGAAATATTATTATTTAGATTGTATGTGTTCACATTACGAGCAACACTCCAATCTCACAATCAGTTCGATCGCGTTCTGGCAGCGGTCCTTGGAAAATAATATTTTGCTGGAATGAAATTAAACTTATTCAGAATTGAAACGATAGTGTGGACACGTTATCGCCAATCAATTCGTATGATTTTTCGAGTGTAGCGGCGAAGTGAATACGGTTAGAGAAAAATGATGAAATTTCGAAACTGGCACGCGTGTATATGTGTATATACCATCGTGTAATTATAAGCAGACTGCGGATTTTTTATGTATTTACAGAAATTGCGAAATTGCACAAAACGTATGAAATATGAAATACAGTGCATAAAATATCCAAAGTGTAACGCTTTCTATAACACTTTCGGCTTTGAAACAGTTTTCAGAGCCCGTTGTTCTTAAAAATGTGAATTTGTATAAAAATCCGCAATTCAGTTATAAGTTACGAATTATTAATATTTCTTTTAACTTCATACATTGAAAAATTAAATGTAACACAAATTTTAACCTGCCGAAATTTTTTTTTATCGGACTCAGCTTTCCTTTTTATTGAAATTTTTATATTATTAAAATTTTATATTCTAAATTTTTATATTATATTCCTTTTTATTCGCTCATTCAATCAATGAAAGATCGCATAATTCTGACAGTCATGAGCAACTTGAAAATAAATTTTGTTTCTGAAAGAATGTATGTAATTGTCTTGAGAGCAAAGTATAAGTAACTTAACAGTGTGGACTTTTATTTGGAGATATCAGCGAAACAGGAGGAAATCGATAGTCTCTAGTGATATTGATAGTCGAAAAGTATGTACGTTTCAAGTCGGTTTCACGAGCGTGTAGTATAGTCTATATAAAGTATAGTCCTAGCCTTACATTCACGCAAAGTACGCAAAATCTTTTCAGTCGACGTTTGAAGGGAACAGCAACAACGATGAAAGATGGTCTTCGATACTGTCGCGATACTTTCGGAATATCGCGTCCGCGTGTCACTTAATCGCGTCACTCGGCATCCCGGCTCTATGCATGCAGCTTCCTGCGCGCATTGTCAGCGCGGATCTCGTCGTAAATGCACGTTCGCGTCAACGTCGACCCGGAGCCCTTTCAGCGGCGTACACAAGAGCGCCGCGCGCGCGTCTATCCGTCACGAGATCCGTTCGCGTGTCCTTGCGGCACGATGATGAGCACGTTAATTATTACCATCAAGGTTCTCTCGCCAAACTGCAGCGGCGGCCGGTGGCGATAGAATTCCCGGCTAAAAGGGAACGAACCCGAGGTCACTCGATGACGTTTCACCAACGAAATCGAAACAGGCTGGTGAAAAGGTTCGTCGAATGGAGCCCTCGAGAACGCTCCGCAATGGCAATGTTTGCTCTTTCTCGTCGGGTAACCCCGACCTATGCCCTGTTCCCTGTCGACCCTCGCCATCCTTTTTTTTTTTTTTTTCTTTTAATCGCCAACTTTCAAAAGGAAATAGAGGTCGCGAATCCTCGTCGCGAGGGGTGGTCTAATCGAAAACGAGCACGTCACTGACGAGCACGGGTATGACGACGTTTTTATGTGACGTTCATTGCTAGATCGCAGAGTGTTTGATTAGAACAACCGATATGCCCCGTTCACGCTGTTAAACATGTTATGAACAATGAGGAATTATGTGGAAGATTCCCAGAATATCTCGTTACCATTCCATGAGACTGGACTTCGTGAGATGGCAGGTATGAAACGATTCCCGCACGATACTTCTAATTTATAGCATGGCAATTATTAGCACCAGAATGTAAACTAGTGAAATTTAGAAACTAAGTGAAATTTATCAAAGACCAGGTTGTAAATTCTCTAAATTGTTCACGCGTGAGAGATGCGAGGGACGTGTAAAAATCTCCAATCCGACAAACTATCTCTGAAGCACGTTCATGTCATAAACGGTATGTACCGTTGGTCTTAACAGTGTGATTATCTTTGCAAAAGGCAGATTACAGCGATCGCTGTATGTTCAGGAGACGTTCAGAGACATCAAAAATCCTATTTACAAGATCGAATATGGTTGAAGCTGTTCGCAAGCTATTCACAAATAGTAGAAATATAGTATCCACGTTGGGGCTTATGAATAATTCGCGAACAGCTTGCGAACAATTGCAGAATTGCATTGTAGATCGCATGTTCGCATGCATACGAAAATTTCGATACACAAAAGTATGTTTGGAGGAAAGCCTGTTGGTTATATCAGCAAGTATACAGCAAGTATACAAATAAGTAAAAAAAAAGAAGAAAGTATAATAAAAAAAGACTGACAAGAAAAGGAAGCGTTGACAAAAAAAAAAAAAAAAAAAAAATGTTTAAAGAAAGAAACGTTCCCGATGAAACAGGTTTAACTAGCAATTCATTGAAACATATTTCTTGAAGTATAGTTGACGTTCACCAATCGCAGATAAAATGAAAGCTAGACAGCGAAGTGATCGTCAAATTCATTGAGACCATAATATCATATTCGTGTCCATATTCGTCGGCAGTGTCGACACTGGAACAGCGAACACTGTTCGTTCGATCTGTGAAAAAGCTCGTTCACGAGCTTGAAACGTTATCACGGTCTCAATGAATGTGACGATCACTTGGCTATCAAATTTTAGTTTCCATTCAATCTGCGATTAGTGAATATCAACCCTGAAATGGACGGTCCCGGAAATTTGACACATTAATTGGATTATGTTTCGATCAGCCACGTTTATGAGGCTGTGAAATATAAAGTTTATAAAGTAATATCCACCATTGAAGCTCTCCTCTCCTCCCAACACTATTTCCTTTTCTACTTCACAGAATTGAAAGAGGTCTCTAAATTATTACTGAATAACTGTCGAGCTTTGAATTTTGTAATAAACAGTGGTGCAACATTCTGCCTGGACTCATTTTAAAAACTAAAGCCTCCTGCTCTCAGAATCTTTCTCTAATGAAAAAGTTTTAGAAAAAATTTCTGTAAATCAAATGTTACAAATCTTTACTTTTCGAAATTTTCACGAGTTCAAACGTCTCTATGGATATTAAACAATTGTTTTATTTATGACCTCTTGAAATTTGAGATACGATTCCTATTCGTCGGTGTATTCATTTTTTTGAATGAAAAATACCGCTTGGAATAATCAAAGATACACCACGAAGAGGTACATTGTACGATTAGACTTCTACCTCAGGCGTACGTGTTTCACGTAAATATTCAGCGCGCGATTGCAAACGTACATATGTGTGCGCTAGTATAATATGCAGCTGACGCAAGCAACAGCTCTTTCTCGGACGCGTTTTTAAATTACAAAATTTTTACGTGCATATCAACAAGGTGCGCAACGAAACAGCAAATAATTAGCAAACAATTTTGCAAACGCAGAAATAGAAAGCAGGTCGAGCAAAATTCGTCAATTTTCGTCTCAGTCGTCCCTCCAATAGTATAAAGAAGTCAGGATTTTATTTATGCAATTAAGCTTGCCTCTCGGTCCAATTATTGACCTATTGCCGATCAAAATCCTCTATAGCGAGTATTTTTCATTCCCTCGGTCAGAGCACACTGATGAAATATCATTGACTTCAAGGGAGGTTAAGAGCCTGCTGCACAAGCGGAATTACTCGGAAGAGATAAAACGAACTTCCGTCGTCTCGAATTCGTCTTTCGGGCGGCGAGGAAAAGAAGCGGAATCGGCCGGAGGAGGATCGATTAAAACGATCAGTGGACGAGCTGGGACAGCTCTGGCATTACGAGGCTGCACGAGGTTTCACGAGGTTCAATATCTCGGTCGTTCATTAATCGTTTTCACCGGAACTACCTCGACGAGTCGTCAGACTGTCGCTCTTTCTCTCTCTTGCCGGCCAACTTTCGCTTAGCCCACCGGAGAATCATTGGTCGTATCTTCGACGCGATTACTGGCCGTCAAAGTTCTCCCGAACTGCGAGATTTTCACCCTCGGTGAAGATCACCGAGACGCTTTTAACGAGTACGTGCAACTCGTGCCACGGCTCTCCGCGTCGTTGAGCAAACGTAACTCGGTGACCCGACGATGATTACACCTGAGATAAAATCCGAGACGTACGACGAGATGAACAGACAAGGCGGTGTCGACGAGACTTCGTCAAGGGAAATGAAGAGAAGGCACCGAGGAGCATTCGAAGAGAGAAGGAATGTAGAGAAGCAGAGTGAACGAGAAGAGAAAAAGGAACGAAGAGACGGAACGTGGAAGAGAATTCGATCATGGACAATGTGCGATACGGTAGAAATGGATTTTAAAGTGGAGAGTGTTTAAGCTGCACCCTCCCCCGGGGGAAATCTCGGAATATCGACTGCGCTACGATGTTAAACACGCCAGACCCTCGGAGACCATACGCGCGACGCAAAGGACCAATTGCCGATCAGAGGTTTCAATGATTCTCCTCTCGTCTCGTTCCTCGACTGGTAGTTGAATAGAGGAATGTGTGTATATATATATATATATATCCGCTTTCATGCAAACGAACGTCCGAATTATCTTTGAAAAGATGAACGTGTGCCTATACCAATGACTTTCAAACCTCTTTTACCAATTTAACGTTACATGCACGTTAACATATCGTTCAACTTTGTCCAAGAATTTTTACATGCTATCTGAAAGTCCGTTATTTTTAGATACTACTACGTAATACAAATTTACCTTGATGAAATATAAATTTAGTAGGATGCTGCGTGTAATATCCTCGTAATTTATGTGTACATCTCTCTGCTAACTTTGATGTTTTTGTAAATAGACTGCGGATTTTCATGCACTTTTAAATTGTTATGAACGTAATTAAACGAATTAAATTTAAATAACAAATTGTTCTTTCTACGTATTACTATAATTATTCGCATCTTCGTTGAATATTTTGCATATTTTTACATATCATGCGCGTTGCGTGTATTCTTGTACCTCGAAATTTTTCATAAAATAATGCATAAAAATCTGCAGTCTAATTATAAGAGCACATGTTGCCAAAGAATTTTTTATTCCTTTTCATTATACGATGTTGCGTATGATATGCTCCAGATTTATATCTGCCAATCTTGATATTATTATAAGAATACGTGTCCTTAACCGTTAAACGCTTTGGCTAATAAATATTTATATTTATTAATAACAAGTATTTACATAATAATAAATTAATCTGTTCAAATTCGTTTGATTTCTAAAAGTTGAAAGTAACAACTAATGCATGACTCGTGACGGGAAGAAATATTTGACGGGATACAACGTAGATAATTTTCAATCTCCAACATACTGTCTCGTTTTCATTTTCATTTTTCAGTGGTTTGTTTCTCATCAAACACATCTCTTTCTCTCAAATTGGTCTTCAGTTGTAGGAATTCCTTTTAGCAATCATCTTTTCAACTAACGAGTTTTCTCAAGATCATTCTCAAGATCACTGCTCACGAAATGAAAGTACCGGACTGAATTCAATTCTTCAGTGTTGAGGGACACTCATTTCTAAGATCGTGAAACTTTTGATTTGGAATCCCCTTGTGTTCAATGCAACTTGCCAAAGAGAGATCGAACGAAAGCCTCTTCAGGAATTTACGTACCCCGTACGGATGTTGGTAAATTTGTTCCTGTTTGCTCTCGCATGGCAGGGGATCGACTCGACGAGAACGTAATTTATCGGAAGCTACTCGAGAACTAATCCACACTGATAGTTCGACTTACCGAGTCAACAAGACGGAGCATTCTATGCAAATTCTACTACCTCACTCGGCTGAAATGGACTTCGAGTGACGTCGGTAACTCGACGTCCAGTCAAATTGGTCATCACCTCGCCACCCTTAACTCCGAAGTCGTAGTCGATCGACGAGTTTGTTCGGTGCACGCCCTCCCAGTCTACGGCGGTATTTCCAAAGAATCCATCGGAACGATGGTTCGTTCAACAACGAAACTAATATAAACTCACACCCGATGCGCTATTGTCGTCGCGAGCCGACCTACATCCGTGTCCTTTCACGTTCGTCCCCTCCAGAATCACCATCTCCCGCGTTTACCACCGAAACGAGCGAAAACTACGAGAAAATATCGCCCGTTAAGGTAATCCGTTTGACTCGATAAACGCAAAGATATCGCCGTGACGTGATCGTCGCGGTGACGTTAGAACGTTCGACAGATAACGTGTTCTTCGGCCGTCATCGAGGATTCGGTGAGGTCAGATTTAACAAAACTACACGATCTGACACGGAGCCCGATGCGAAATACATGCCTCGACACGTGAGAGGGTAGTTTCTTCGAATCGAGGAACGAAAGTGGCAGTCTTTCGCGAGGACAGAAGTAGCGCCCACAAGATGCACGCGATCGCCTCGTTTCTCTAGATCGCCATCGTTACGCGAAGAAGGATCGCTGATTGGTCTCTCGGTTCCAAGTCGTCGACGGCCACGTGAAACGAGGTCCTTTCGACGAGTGAAACCTGCGGGAGAGAGCAAACTGACGATCCAACGCGATTGGAAAACTCGTATCGTACTCGCGTGATATTTCTCGCCGCGATGGACGCGCGTCGTGAAAATTGAAACAACAAGACCAGAGGCAAGATTCGCCGAATGAATTTCAATTCTTGAATGGAGTTTCTACCTGAGCGAAACACTGAACGTTTCACGCACACACGGTAAATGGGAAAATATTTTTCAAACCAACGGCGCAAATCCGTAATGAAAATTTACTTTTGCAACAACGGCACGCCACGCTCGCTCGCTCGCTCGCTGTGCCTGCGCGATCGAACACACAGCGCGGTAGCGGCGGACTGTTTTAATAGAGAGAGAGAGAGAGAATGGATAGCGCTAATTCTCACCCGGTTAAATTCGTAGAAATCTCGCGGTTTCTCGCATCGAACAAGCATCTTTTCCCTTCTCTGGCGGTAAATTTAATTCGAAGCAGAGCGAGCGGCGAATCGTTGTACTCGCGGGTCGGTCGCGACGCATTTATGGAAAGGTCCCGGCGATATTTGCGGTACGCCATAGCGGCGTAAACCTCCGAGCATTTAACGTGCTGGCGGCGACTCCGTAACACTGCGTAACGGCCGCGAGCCCCGCAAAACGCGTCGCTGGCACCGGGCTGCGACTGCACCGTCACCTAGCCGACCGCAAAACTGCCAGCGGAATACCGAAATGCGACTGGCGAGTACCCTCGGCCAGGCATCCGTGAAATGATACTCGGCCACCGGGCTCGAACACGCCGAAATAACTGAAACTTTTGCGGCCGTGCCGGCGTGGCGGTGGATTCCAAGGATTCTTACCGCGTTCGGGTACCCGAGAATCTTCGAGCGCCGATACGAAAGCTCGCGCGCGTCTCCGTTCCGCGTTTTCCACCCTGGTATTCCTCGCGATTCCTTCTACAGCCACCCCTTCTCCTGGGTGGTGAGGTGGGGCGTTCGTCTGTTTCCGACCGATCGGAAACACGACGCACCGAATATTCGCCGGCTAAGCGAGATAGAAAATCCTCCCCCTCGCGAGCTTTGCGGTTTTAACTCCGAGCCTGACGGTATATATTCCATTCAGGCCGTAATAACGTTAAAGCCTTCGGTATACTCCCGACACACGAGAGAAAGAAAGACAGAGAGAGAGAGGAGTTCAACCTCCTCTTCCGTTATGAAAGATCGTAAAGCTTTCCAGACGATGAAACGCATGAAACAAGCAAGAAGCACCGCGACGGTTTCTTCCCCCTCTTTTAATTTCTTTTCGCCGCAGGGAGTAGGAGGAAGGGGGCGAAGCAGGGAGATGAAAATTTCAATTACCCGCGCCCTCGAGTTTCTTACCGCCAGGCCTCCGTGCATCGCGTATAGTATACGTATACCGACGTATCGTCGTATATAAACGATCGGAGCCCGCTTGGCGAGCCGCTCAGCCAACCGCCCAGGAGAATGTAGAACAAATCCAAAGTTGTCTCATGAACTTTTCACTGGCCGCGCGCCGTTTCTGGAAGCACCGTCCGGTTATTTATTCGTGAGCTGGCGAAACTACTTGGCCACCAGGTCAGGAAGGTTATCGGTCGAAGCTTTCCGCGCTCAGCGACGGATCGGGGCGTTTCTTTCCTCGATATCGAGCTAGACCTATCGAGATTCGTTCCGGTCGCGGAATACATAACTAACGGTTCCGTGATGTCGAGTCACGTTACGAGGAGAATTTATAGGAATTGTCTGTCGCTATTGATCCGGTCTAACAACGCGCTTGAGTTGCAAATAATTACAATTGATCTGAAAAATCTGATTTTGATGTAATTTATATTACTGATAATTTATAATTTGCAGTATTCATTGTAAGAGTTTCGAGCAATGGTGTACGTCTCGTTTATGTTATCTAATAATATTTATTGATATAATAAACGAGTAACTAATACTAATTTGGACGAGATCGAGTAGCTATCGATTGATGGTTCATCACTCGGCCACGACAGATATCTTCTTGAAGAAAATTCATTTTATCGAGGTCACTCTGACTTATTTTCAATCAGGTTGTGACTGGAAAACAAGTATTATTTCCCCGATTTATAAAACCGATGATTTGCGGAATGAAGTTCGCTACAAACCGATATTATTGATTAACGTTGTAACTAAGATTTTTTAAGAGTATCGTTACGAGGAAACTTAGCCGTCTAACTTTAGATAACTAACTATCGATAGCGACAAGCAACGCGAGTTTCTTGCAAGATGATTTGCTACGAATCTCGTTATCTTTGCCAACTCAATCTCGAGGGTTCTTCAAGTTGACTCGGTCTATTTAGATTTTAGAGAAGCTTTCGACCGAGTCGACCGTTCTTTTCTTATCGACAAAATATCCGACATCGGATTCTGAGGCAATGGACGTTTTCTTACAAATATTGTCGGACAGATTCAATGTGTTAAACTTGGCGATAGCATTTCTATACAAATAAAGTAAAACTGGGAAAGGGATGATTCTACATGAAAAAATAAGCCGGAAGGATAAACTTGAAAATAAAGAGAATAAAATTTTTGTATTTTCAAGTTTAGTTTTTATGAAAGTCAAGTTTGAAAATTGTAATCAAGTGTACTTGACTCTAGTTAATTTTAAGCCTGACAGAAGAGAATAATTTAATAAGAAGGCTGGTCTGTGTGTTACAATAAGTTGAAAAAATATAGAATAAAATTTTTTTCTAAGTTTTGAGTTTAAAGGCGTACACAATTTTTTTTTTTTTTTAACGAATATTCAAAGTTTATTTTCTTGAAAAAAGAGCTCGAAGTACTGCTCAGAGCTTCATAAATTTCTACGCCAGTCTCTTATGTGTGTCTTATAAATATTCATCTGTTATCTGATATCCAGACGCTACAAAGCATAAACCTGTAATTGAAAAAAATTCAACGGAGACTCCTCGGATTTATCGCTTACACAAAAATGGATCAAGTCCTATCGCGTCTAGACCATGACGTCTGAGCCTTGATTTGGATATTCACTCGCTCGCATTGATCTTCGTAGCTTTTCACTCTGCTATCTTTAACTTTAATGCTCTTTTTCAAAGCGCTTCCAACTTTTAGATCGTCATTATTTAGATTCTCATTGTTCATGATTTAACGTTACCTCTTTGCCGTACAACTCACTCACTCTCTTTTCAAGAAAACTAACGCAACCTTTAAAACTAAATTGTACCACATCTTATCCAAAAACGTGAGATTTTTGTCTCACCTGTAAATTTTTCCAGTTTCAATTTCTATTTTAGCTTCTACCTCTATGAAAATTGCACTTTGCTTCTACATTACAACACACTGTTCTCAGTGCTTACGAGTTTTCGCGTTATTTATGCACGTACGTGAATAAATGAATAAATAAATAAAATACAATGGCGCGCGGATTGCACGTAATTTCGTGCTTAATTAATCTGCTCCGACCTTCTTCCTGTCGATCCATCCTTCCCCGACGTGCGAACCACGAAAGATTTCGAGGTTAACGCGGCAACGGGGACGCGTTAAACGAGCCGCAATTTGCGCGGCCCATTCGAAAGCGCGGAATGGCCGTGGCAGAGGGAGGAAACGGCAGTCCAGGGGAAAAGAGCCGGGCCGAGCTTTTCTTTTCTTTCAAAGGAGGGCAACGAGACCACGAGGAGGAAAAACGAGACATCCGGTTCGCTCCGAGAAATAACGGCGGAGAAGGAAGGCCTCCGCACAGTCTATATCGACTCGGCCGGCTACCGGCTAGCTGCAATTGAATCGAACGTACCGTAGGAAAGTGCACTTAACCGTCCCTCTTGTCTCATCTCGCTTTCGACTGTACTGCTGCCGACAGTCCACGGTGGCCGAAGCCGGCTTCTCAGAGGCGGCGACCAATAAACGCGCCCTTCCTGGGAGCAGCAGCGCCGAAAGGGTGAATTTGCCCTGAATACGCCGTATTTTTTCCCCGCGAAGAACCAATATAGCCGCGGTTCGACTTCCACAGGACCCCGTTCGCTCTGTCATCGGTATTTCAAATCGAACGCGTTCTCGACTCGCGATCCGAGGGCAGTTTCATTTGTTGGACGTTTGAAATTTTTCTCGTTCGCGCGCGTTCTCTCGTATTTTGCAAATTGTTTCGGCGATTGTTTCGCGTGATTCTTTTGTCTCGTTTCATTTTATCTGTTTGCCCGTTCGTTGAAAGGAATACGGGGAATACAGAGAATTCATTGGCTAAAATTGCGAGAGATAGCAGTGTATAAGTCATTATGCTATGAAACTAACAAGTCCCCATTTATTTGACGCTGTATAGATAGGCTCTCCGTTTCTTAACACTTTGAAATTAAATCTCCAACTACGCTAGTCTCTCGCCGACAGTAAAAACGTTAAGACAATATATAAAATGAAAGAAAAGAAGCGACACTATCGCCATCAAAGTTACAGGTTCAATTTGTCGGAAAAATTATTCATTAAATCGCGTGTGAATCCTGATAACTCAGAATATGAGGGATACCTAAATCTTTGGCAAGTCTTCAGGATAGACGACGATATAAGCAAAGTATAATGAATTCATAATTACGATCAGATGAGAATCGAATCTAAGAAACTTCAGTTCAACATTCTCAATGAAACATTTGCGCCGATGACTGTACGATTGGTTCTACGATTGATATACAAGGTTGAAATTGAAATTTCAAGAGGTTATCTTCGTCGAGTCGGCGTGAAAAAAAAGAAAAACAAAACATAAGCATTACACAGATACCGAACGCGTGGTTCTCCGTGAATTATTGCCTCGTCTCGGCGGATTATCAAGTAGAAAAGTTCTCGCGAACGTCATAAATTCCAGCAGCACCGCGGGGTGTATTTTATCAGACGTTCGCCACGGAGCTTCGCACCGTCTCGAGTCGAATCCGATTTACCTAACCAAGTTTTAACATCTCGCCAACGAATAAATAACGAAGAATAAGCTCCTCTCTTCCTACGTTGCGATAATTTAAACGTTTGAAACGCATCGCGATGCGATACGCTTTTTCCCCTGGATTTTGAAACCGCTTGAAACGCGGTTCATCGAAAGACGCTCCTCACGACGCTGCGCTCAAACAAACAGATTCAAACACACCTGTACACTTACACGCGCGCGCTCGTAGCTCTGTAACAAGCATAAGCCACCGAAACAAGGATGGTCGTGCTTAAGCGGTGTCTACGAGCTGCCTAGAGCACGTGGCGCAAACTTAGCCGTGCACGAAGTTTCAAAACGAGTCCGCCTTGCATAATACAGGCAGCGAGACGAAGACGCGGCCAGAGAGAGAAACGACGACGACGCCGTAGAGAAAACCTGCTCCACCCTTATCGGGTTAAAGAGAGACGCGATACGAGGGGACCAAGTCTCGCCGAGAGGAAGCCGAGAAGCTGGAGCGAGGTGAACAAGACTCGACGACAGGGGTGTGTCTAAGCTACGTCGGATACACGGACGCGTTTAAATTCCGCTTAAAGGGTCATTAAGGCCGAATTAGGCGGGCCGCGTCTACCGCCCCCGGGATCATCGCGCGATCCAACCGCTGCGAAATGGCCGTCGTAACTTTTGTATAATATTCCCAGCGAGGTGTCGTCCGTGTGCTACTTCCTCGCCCTTCTTCTGGGCAACGACCGATTAAAATCAATTAAGGCTTCCAAGACGATCATTCGAATTCTCGACGAAACGACGAATGCCTGGACACGAATTGCACACGAATAATTATGATTACTTTTTATTTTCATTTTTGCGACTAATACGATGATGGTTTTTGATTCGGTGACAATCGAGAACAGCACAGGCGATTTTGTATTTTCAGCGAAAATTCAAATTTCTGTTTTAGTTTATTGATCTACTCTGCTGTTTGCAGTCTGAAATGTACATTTTTATGACGCAGTGAGACAGATCCGCTCTCTTTAGGTCTCACATTTGGCAACGTGGACGATAACCAGACTGTGGATGTTTATGCTATTTTATATTACCATGAAAATTAAAAAATTGGTATTGGAATAAAAATCATCTCGTCATAATAAGCGCACTACTTTGGATATTTGTAATTCCTGTCTCAAAAATAATTAAACTTCTCACAAAATAAAAAGAGACATAGAAATTGCATAGGGATCAGTATGATGTATGGACGTTGTCCCTAAATAATTGTTTCCTAAATACTTAGTACATGTAGATAAGCGGATTTTTAAATCGCGCACTGTTAGCATATTAAAAAACAAACAAACGTAATGCTCGTCCTATAATCTTCTGGGAGAATTCGAGGTTCGTCGTTCGGTCGCGAAGATTCGTCCCTGGCACAGAGTGTATACAATAAAACAGGAAGGAGACCTCGGAAGCCACGTTTCGATTCCGACGCGGAGAGCGATCGCGTCGTTAGCGGCGATAAAATAAAATTCAACGCAGACGACAGGAAAATATACGGGGCCACGGGGAAAATCAGCGCGAGCTATTCGTCAGGGTATTAAAAGGTTCGTAAAAGCGGACAAAAGAAAAATTGGCTGGACGAGGCTGACGTCGTCGGTGATGAACAACCACTGCCGGGGCATTCGAATGCTAGCGTCCACTGCATTACACTGTCACTGTGCTTAGTTCGCGTACGAGGATAAATCAATCGCGGGGATGCCACTGTTTGCAAATGCGATCCACGGGTCTCGAACCCTTTGATTTCTTGGATCGAAGAGACTTTGTTGACGACAGCGTCGGATCCCGCGCAAAGGAACAGCACTTTATAATTTCTGACGTTTATTCTCGCGGGTCAAGATGACTCAGAATTGTTGAAAAAAAAAAATTGCCATACAAGAACTATTGTACAAGGAATTTATATTAGAAGACACTTGTATTTTGCTTTATATTATATCGTAGAAAAGAAGAGAGAAGGAAGGAAGATTAGATGACTAATTAGTGAATTTTGTCCTTTCTGAATAAGGATTCATAAGTTCACTTTGAAGAGGAAATATTACTGGGACTGACAAGGGAACACCTCGAACTTGAACTGATTCGAATCTTTATACTAGTTAGAGTGGTCCAAAAACATGGATCACACAGGTACGTTTTGCTTGTCTGGTTGTGCCTTTCAAGAACGTGAAAACTTCCACATTTTCGCCCGATAATTTTTAAACTAGGAAAGACAGAGAAAAATCGAAAAATTTCAGATAAATATCGAACGGTAAAGTAACAAAATTTTAGTGAATACTTCTTTTCGTAAAGGAAAAATATCTTTTGCCTCTCACCTGGCAAACTTTAAAATATAGAAGTAGTTTGGTTTGCATTCAACGATTTATTTTACAGTAACAAGTGATCGACAGTAAATATACGAGAACCTACTTTTCCATCTTCAGTTTAAGAATCGTTAACGGAAGTATCCAAGGAAGTAACTTTCACCCCCTTAAACGGCGTTTAGGCACGAACGAAACGTACAAAAGGATAATAAAGACGACGACATAAAGTCTCAATCGGTGAGTTCCGGTTCGAGGTGCTCCCTCGTGAGCTAATATCGATAAAAATGGTCGGTCATGCAACGACAGGATCGTCACGAGGAAGCAGTCGACTCATAGATCGAGTTCCTGTCAGTTTTCGGGCCGCGAATGAGAGCGATAAACGGATCGATACATCTTCCGAAAAGTTGGAACAGAGGCGAGAAATCCGTCGCGACTGCTGGCTGGTCGAGTTTAATTGCGTTTCACGCAGAAACACGGTTAACTGAATGACCGGGTTTAATTACATCGTTCGCGGCTGCGAAGCGTAGATGCAATAGATGCTAACCGGCGCGCGGTTACGACGTGCAATTAAAGGCTTTATGGAAATCGATTTTTCATAAAGCAATGCGTTCGCGCCAACATTTCATTTGCAATTTCGTCCGATCGATTTATACTACAGGGAGTATGACTCGAATCCTTATCATCCAAATATTTTATATACACGAATGTTCCGCTATCCGAGTATTATTTGAATAGAATATTTACTTGACATTAGGGACAGATGTCTTCTCTTGTGCTCAAATTATTTTATACGTATTGTTACGTGTTTAATAGAAGAATAGAAGCTGGCAATAGATACCTCGTCACTGTATTAGATATGATCAGAAATTAGCCTCAAATTAGCAGTGCAAAAGATTTGAAGTTAATATGAAATATTAATAAAAGTCAAAACATATGGCATAGTACTTTGACTATAATCCTGCGACTCTCTCTTTTCAAATATAAAGTACCGACCGTTCTAAACTATCGTTTAGAAGGAAAGTCTACGTGTCAAATTATAATACGTTGATCAAAGATTCGCAATGCAAAGTATCACTTTTTCCCTAAATAGCAAGTATCACGTTCTTAGGTACTAATAAAATCCAAATTAAAGTATATAATACAAACAAATATGGTATATTTTAAATCTGAAATTTCCCGTTTCAGTAAAATCAACTGTGAATTACCCTCTCTCGCGAACAAATCGTCCGAGAATCGCCCGTTTTAACGAAACGGATGCTCACATTGTGTCTATAATACTTAAAAGTGAACTCGAATAAATCTGCACGCTGCTCATTGATTTCACCGCACGTGTGCGATGCGACTCGAGTGTTTTCGACCAATCCGGTCTTGTCGTTCTGCTCGATGGCATTTACAAGCGGAACGTTGCAAATAACCACGACAGGGTGAATAAAACGATCAAAGAGCATCGTGGAGAAGCTTGAAAAAAAAAAAAAAAAAAAAATACGGCCGCGACTTTGATTTCTCCATTTGATTCGTAATTAACGCGGGCGTCTCTTTAATTGAGATCCAACAGCGTAAATTAAAATATTGCTTGCGGCGAACGCGGCCTCTCTCTCTCTCTCTCTCTCTCTCTCTCTCTCTCTTCTTGCTCTTGTAATTAAAGCGATAAATTACTGCACGACCTGTGCCTGTTCTCGGAAAAACATGCACACGCAACGTCATTTTCGCGCCTGTTGTTCGTTGTCCTCGTTTTCGTCTTCGTCTCCGCTCTCCCGATATTTTTCTCCACCGACAGATACCATTCGTTCGATTATCAACTCGTTAAAGTTCGCAGTCGAATTCTAAGGTCTCGTAAGGACCTTACACCGCTGTTGGCTCGATCGCATGAGTCATCGCATGGATATACCGGACGTCCGAAAATATCGAGCTTTTTGGCCCGATCGATCCGTCCAGATTCAAGTGGCGTGTGCATGCAGTCGGACGGAGGCCGAGGTGGCACGTTACCGGCTCGTGGCTCAAAAGAAAGACCTTCAACTTTCGACCTACGAAACTGGGAAGAAAAGGCATCGCGTGCCTCGAGGAACCAGTTACGATATCGCGGGCCAGAACTTCGATCGCGTCTCGCGTCGGCACTCGAAGGACAGATATTGTCTCGGGCCTCGCCACGGCCGCGCCAGATTAGGTCGAAAGAAAAATCGCGCACGGACGGCGCCGCTGAATAAATTAATCGTTACGTGCATGAGGTCGGTGTTTAATGTTTAAGCGGCTTCGGGCCGCAAACACTCCGGGGATACGCTCACGAACGCTACATTTGAATTTCGTTTGGCCAGCGAGTGGGCGTTCTCTTACTTACTACTGTCTGAAAGAAGGAAATCGAACGATCGTCCGTGCTCCGGCTGCGGACGCGGGCGCGTACGAATTATTAATGGCAGAAAGCCGCAGAAAGTGTCTGTGCAAAACGGTGGAACGGCGGGATCGGGAAACCGGGACGGTGGATTTGCATGGATCGTCGATCAATTTCCTTCTGCAGTTGATAGCCGTGCCACTCGATGAAAAAAGAAAGAAAAGTGGAAAAAACTGTTCGACAACAATGACGATGCATTTGTGCATCGGGGCAACGATTAAATTTCATTCTCGCGGCGTGCAGTCGAGTGGCGAGAGCGTTCGCCGATACAACGAATCAATTCCTGAAGGAAACCCGACAAAAACACGAAACGGCGCTCGCGCTCCACTTTCCCGTTTCAGCTGGTTCGATCGACGAGCGTAATAAGTTTCGCCGGTTGTGTAGACAGGGTGACTGCGCGGAACAAAACGCGAAACAAAACGAAACGAAACACGATTCCGCGGCGACAGCAGTTTTTAGTCGATTCGAGGCGCGAGGGAATTCCGGGCCGGTCTGCGTCCGGGTCAAGAGAGATTGAACGAGAATTTGGTCGGCAGAACGTGCTACATTGTAAGCGGCACACCGCGAAACGACGACGCCGCTTTCCGTTCGAAAAAAAAAAAAAAAAAAAACCGAGCCTCGCTCTCTTTTTCAACCCACCCTCTACTCACGCTTCCTTCAGCTACGTTGCAATCGCAGACACGTGAATCCTCTTGAAAAACAGCCGCGCTGTTGTCGTTCCCGGGAAATGGTTTGCGTTTTATTACGACCGAGCGAAAAAGTTACGGTATCGCGCGCACCGCTTTTTCCGTAAAGGCGGCGTTTTTCTCCGAATCTCGACGGGCAATTTCACTCCGCGGGAGAACAGCTCGGTGCTGGACAACGGCGGCGGGGCAACCGAGTTCGATTCGCGGTCGAAATTAACCGAGTCCTGCCGGGCGACACCGGAATCGCGTCGTTACCATCGCACCGAATCTCACCGCGCCGCAATTCCATTCGCTTCGCTCGACTAGCTCGAGCGCCAACAAAATGCAATTTAATTCTCCTCGATTGTATCGCCGGCGAGTGTTCTTCATTTGCGAACCGACTGGACCGAAGTGTCCTCGACGCGTGCGTATCCGTCGTGAGTGAATTTCGTCTATCGAGACGAAAGACCAAACGACACGTCGAAATCGTACGCTTTGTCGCCGATTTTCGGCTACCGGATCGGGGTCGAACGTTCACGTTCTTGTCTCATTTCGAAACGAAACCCGTCACGTCGTTCAACCAAGAGCGCCGCGAAAATTTTGCCATTGGAAATATTCAGCGGCCACTAAGAGTATTACGAGTGACCGCGACGTATCGTATAAATCGGCCAATATCGGCCAATATCGAATATCGGCTCTCGTATTGTAATTAAATTCAAAAGGTTAATTACATCGGTGTAACTTACAGAACGAGGAAATAATTAATTTATCGGCTTCCCGGCAGTCGTAATTCTCGCGGCTGCTACGCTTATAAATTTAACACGTTCAAAGTCGACGACTCGAATAATTCCGGAACGAAGAATCGCGGCGCCGTACGATTTCCCCGAGTATCAATTTCAAATCGCGCGACTTATCGGCAGATGGAATTCGACAGGTTTTAGGCACGTGTGTAGTTTATTAAAACGAGACACTCTCTCATCCTCGCGTACAAATCCTGTCGATTTTCAAAGATCGTTCAAACGTTTTACGGCTGTAGAAATGAAAAACTGTGGATCGATTGAGGCACAGGTGGATGAGCAAGGTAGAAACGTCACGAGTGGCTCGGTACTTATCCGATGATTGCGAGCCACGAGCTACGCGTAGCCACGACCTCTTAAATAAGTCACGGAAGGAAAAATCGGCGGCACGCACAAATTAACGCAAATTGATAGTTAGCGTTACAAGGTGCATTCGACGAGTCGTGGATGACGAGGTTTGCGCGTGGTTAGCTCCAGCCACCGAACCGTAAACGTGCCCTTCGTGCATTTCCTAGCTCGGGTACATCAAAGGAGTAATGAAATCAAGCATCCCGCGAGGTATTCCAGAAGATCGATTTCTGACTCGATCGATCAAAGTTTCGACGATACACTCGATGCGAGTGCCATCGTCTTTCGTCGCCCGTTTGCCCCTTTGCCAAGCTCCGACTAAACTTTTAATTAAGAATTTACTAAACGACTCTCGACGACCGATGGAAAAGGCGATTTTCCCCGATCCTGCGCGCTTCGTTTCGCTAATTGCGAAATATTCTTCCGTGACTTTCTCGCTCGCGAAAACGAACACGATGTTTCGAGGCGGAGGATACCACGCTTCATGCGATTCAAAGGGATCGTTTCCCCGATCGATTAACCTCTCACACTTCGACGAACGTATGTACGTGTGATTTTTCTAAAATTTTTGGTTTCTTTTTTTTTTTTTTATTTCTTTAGGATATATCGTATGTTTGAAATCCATCATTTATTTGACAAATTTATCGGTTATAATGTTAACTATTAGTTAGTATTAATCAGACTGTTGGGTTTTGGCGCTTAAAATTACTGAAAAGTCCTAAAGCTGAGGATTGCATTAAAGATTAAGGATGCATTCGTCCTTAAATATATATTTCTTGATATATATCTGTTCGATGATTTTTTTCGAGAATCTCTAGTAATTATTTTACCATCGATTACAAAACTATCAGCGATAGAAATCAAATACTCCATATTTAAGCTGTATTCGTTTAACCACTTGATTGCGGACCATAACGAGTGACCAAACCGTATACAGTAATTCGTCGCTTTCTTTTCGAACTCGTCGGTATGACATTACTGGATAAAAATGATTGAAAAGCATAATAATAAATTATTATTATTATTATTATTATTTAGAATAATAAATTTGTTATCTGCTTTGCCTGGGTCATACCTAAATACACACAAAACTGAGAAAATATTGCAATTTTGTCATTCTAGCGCAAGAGGTTAAATTACTATTCGAGTCATTAGTTGGTCCGCGCGTAACCGCTCGATTTAGGAGGTTGATGCAGACAAAATTGACAACTCGCGCGATTTCTCAACAAATCCATGCCGCGCGTTGCTCGGAAAACCGCGAGATCCACCGGTGGTTCGATGTAATCGCGTTTGAAATAATTGCGCGCGTCCCGAGTTCGATCGATCCGGTGGATCCAGGTGCGAGACACCGTTCCAAGTTCGTGCCAGGAGAACGCTAGCCCGTGGCGTATCCTCGCGCTGCCCTTAACCCATCCTTCGCGTCGCGGCCTCGGCGAACCTAACCTGCGCAACCGCGTTGCAACTTGCATCCAGCATGGAACGAGGCCATGTGCGCTGTTAGATTCACCGACGAGGAGAAACCGTGGGGCTCGGTAACGGACGTCGGGGCGACCAGGGTAGCACGGCGATACGCCATGGCAGGAAATTGGGGTTAACGGCGAAACGGGCCGTTTCACAACCGTGAAACAAGCGTCGATACGGACTCGGAGAGAATCGACGGTTTATTACCTCTCTGTTTCCGACAGAACTTTTTCTCTCGATCCTGCGGCTAACTTTTATCCGGCTGCTCGGACACTGGCGACGAAATCTCGATGCTGTCCCCACCCCCCTTCACCCTCCCAAGCAGGCAGAACGAAAACAAGAAAATAAAAAGGGGGGGGGGGGGAAAAGGAACGTAAGGGTAGGGGGAAAGAGAGTCGAGAAAGCAAACGTGAAAGCTTACCAGGAGGCCCGGTAAATCTGTATCCCGAGTTTCTTCTCTGGCCGGGGTGTGGTTCCTTGACGTACGGGTGGGGCCAGGATCACCCCACGGGATTAAGGACTTTGGACTTGGCTGGATTCGGAAAGCTCTCGTGCCCGTCCTCTGTGTACGCGTGTCCCGAGTATACGTCAGTCGAATCGGCGTGTGCGTGATTGTTTCTAGGTGTACGGTGTTGCTGTAGACGGAGGTTAACGGTTAAGGCGGGATACGCGTGTGTGAGAGCGCGTTCCTCGCTGGCATCGACGCGGGGCTGAGCAGTTAAACGCGCGTCCGCGTAAGAAAGAGCGACCTGAGGGACCTGAGGGAGAAAGGGGACGGAGAAAACGCGTGCAAGTTTTCGACGGTATGTGTGCGCCGTACACGCGAGTACGCGTGTCCTTAAAACGAGATCTCGAGTATAGGTACTGCGCACGTGTGTTTCTACGTGGTCGTCTGCGCGTGTATATGTGTGTGTGTGTGTGTGTTTGTGTGTATGTACGTGCGTGCGTAGAAGCGCGATCTCGTAGGTGATGGTGCGTCGACTCGTCGACCAGTCGGAGAACGGTGTCCGGGGGTCAGGAGGCGAAACGAGTTTCTTAGGGTTCTTTTGGACGAAACGGAACAGAACGAGGGGGTCGGCCTAGACGAGCTCCTGCCTTCGCTAGGACATTGTACTCCCGGTAGCCTGTTTTGTCACTAAATGATCCAGCCGTTGGCAACACGGTCCATCCGTCGCAGCCACCTCCGCCTATGTTCCACGATTTCAACGCCCTGGTCAGGACCCGTCAAGGTCCTCACCAGAATGTATCCACTGCCCTTTCCGCCGCTGCCTTCCACTGCTCGCTTTGCCTCTCCTTCTTTCTATGATTCGTTCTTAGTCACGTGACGCATCGCGCCGCGACATCGTGCGTGCTACCACCCGAACGAAACTGGCTCTGTCACGATTTCGCGTGCACCATCGATTCACCTCGCGGCTCGCGAATGTCGTTCGATCTCCCTTCACCGGAGGGGACTCGCTCGAATCGCCAGTCGTCGAACTCGTCCGCACTGGATAGTGCTCCGGCCGGCTTAGCAACGAATAATCCGACACCCCGAAATACCCGACTTTCGACTCGGAGACTCGAAGGTCGATACGAGAAACGAGAAGGCGGTTTCGTCGGTGGTTTCGTCGCGGTAGACGTAGCTTCCGAAAAGAATTCCTTCGCTCTCGCTCTCGAGGCACCGACACCGACAACGCTGACGTCTCGCTCAACTCGCACACCGTTCTCGGCACATCGTTCCTCTGCGAATCGTTGCTCCAATTAGCGGCACTCCTGTCCCTCGGTCGGAATCTCCGTGGTTTCGGCTGATGAGACGGTTGCCTGTTCCTCCCGAGAGAGCCGCGAAGTCACGACTGCGACACAACGTTCGTCCAAACGAGAGTCCGGTCGCGGCGAACAATCGCGCGCGCCTCCGGAGATCGAGGCGATGCGTTTCGAGAACAGCCGATCGTTCTCGAGCGGGCGAATCGTTCGACACTCGCGGTGCACGTTGGCGCGCGCGCGACGATCCCGAGGAGAAAATTCAATGGAAAAATCGGGAGAAAGAGCGCGTCACACACCGCGAGGGAGTAGTTGGAGGTACCGCTTGGCTGGCGGTGGTGCGCGGCGCCATGACAGTGTTGGCTCCTCTACTACCGCCCCCACCAAACAACCCCCACTATCTATCAACCCCTCTTCTCCCAGTTGATCCCCTTCGGAACCCCTCGACACCCCGCCGACCCGAGTTTTACCACCACCGTGGCCACGGATCCGTTCCATTCGCCCTCTTCTGCCTCCTCTTTCACCCCCTCGGCCACCCCCTTCGACACCCCTTACGTCCCTCGTCCTAGTTCGCGATGCCTCGGCCCCACCAACGCAATATTGATCGGGCGGAAGGGCGGCATCCAACCTCGTAACGACTTTCAGAGGTGCCCTGGCCACGTCCCTTGTGTCACCTGCCTCTCTCCTTTTTCCCACCCTCGCGCCCTCTTCACCCCCTCGTTCTCGTTCATTCTTGATTTTTTTCCTTCGCTCAGCCTCGTAAGAGATTTCTCCGAGGTGTCCAACGCCTCTCGCCAAACAGATTCTTCCGGCATGTTTATCCCCTTTTCTTCGATCAGCTACCGGGGGTTCTGTCACTCTGCTCTGGTAATAATAGATTTTTTGTCCTTTTCTTCTTTTTTCCTCGCCAATGGCACGTGGAGCGTCGCGTGCATTCGGTACAGGCGACCGAAATGCCACCCCATCGGTTTCGCGGACCAGCTTCCACGTTCGTTTGCCCGCTATTCTCCAGTCGTCCGACTATTTTTATTGGCCAAACAGATAACAGCGGTTTCGCGCCGCTGTTTCCATTATCATTTGATTTAATCCCCTTCCACCCGTTTTCGCGCTGTCCAAGCTGACGGCGCACCGAGCAGTCAAATATTTAAGCGATTTCTTCCGTTGTCCCGTTTGCTTTCGTTGGCTGCTACCAACTGTTTGGAACACGGACTCCTCGAACTGGACGCAGACGCCCCGAATGTCAAACGTCGCGTGAAATTCAATCAAGCACGAGGAAATTTCCGTGCGACGACGAAACTGCAACATCGCCGCTTAATTTTAGCATCTCTCGCTACTTTGTCGATGTACCATCGACGTTAAGGGCCATCGTTTCGTAAAAGTTTCTCGCCGGGATGTTTTTCCCAGCGCATCTCGGCTTTCTTCGTCTGCTCGTTGGCGATTTGTATTCGACTCGCAGACCGTCGTGAAGTCGCGGCGTGGCACGGAACTCGGCACGCAGCTATCTTAGAATTAACATGCATCTATGCATGTATGCATGCCGGCGTGGCCCGGGCATTAATAATTCAACCACGTGACTTTTCGCCGGATCAAAGGGACTGCTGAAATTTCACGATTCACCGTGCTGGAAACGTTAATGAACTGCCGCCTGAACGTCTGTCGTTCGTCTCCTCGGTCATTTTCCAAGAGAGTCTAGCCACCCCTCGCGGAAAACTTTTTCGCATCTCGATATTCGTTGCCACCGAGTGTGTACGCGCGCGCGCGCGCACGGTCATCGACATCGCCGGCTGAAATTGTCTCGAGCCGGGCTCCGAAGAATGGAAAAGTTTTCAGAGGGGTCGGGAAAATTTTGCGCCTCGTTTGCTTTTCGTTATCCGCCTGACTTCTCGTTACTCCCCGCTGACGGCCGGGGAACAACGCGAGACGCGTGAGTCAAAGTTGGCGATTATCCCAACGGCTGTCCATCGAGGCTTCGAACATCAAAAGACACTATCAACAAAACGTTTCACCCAGCCTAGGCTGCCGGTAGTGTCACAAATATGTTTGCAATTGTACTTTTAAAAAGCACAGTTTAAACTTATTTTCGGGGAAACGAACCTGAGTACAAAGTTACGAACGGAGGCTATTAATTTAAACAAAATTGTGTCACTTCTTCACATTAATTTTAATTGTACGAAAAAGCAAATTCTTCGATGCGGATAGTCAAAAGCAACGATAATTATTGAAGTAAAAAGCTCAGTTATGAAGTTTCGCGAAAACATGGGGAGTGTTGGTTTATTCTCACAGACTGGGCAGCAAGTGTCGACTCTTTTGATCTTCTTGATGGCATTCTCTCTGGCCTTCTTTCATGGCTATGGAAGAGTAACATTCCGCCAGATGAATAAACAACTTGTAACTACGCGCTGCCCTGTCATGCAGAATATGGAAAAGCACGCCGGGTTGAACGCGTTAAACACACATTACTATTCACATATTGTGCGACATATTTTAAATTCTTGTGCTTCATCGAATGAAGCTGTCTGCAATTCAGACAATACTCATACGTGTATTGATCAAGCTCTATTTTTCTCTCGTCCTCCTACAGTTTAAATAATAAATCTCATCTCACTGAGCGAAACATAGAAATTAGCTCGAAAGGATTTAGTACTGTTTCCTGAGGTTTCTTGCTTGCTTGCTTTCGACTTCTAGCTGTCTGATGAGTTCTGAATTACTTCAAAATTACTGCTCGTTTTATCGACTCAATTCATTAAGCGTTATCTCCATTCAAAAGAAACAAAAACTCAATCTTCTTTTTAATTTTCTTAAAGGACAACGTTTTAAGAATCTACACACCTAAATTTAAAATTTTACAGTGATCACACTCTTTAGTACTTGATTGTTGAGTAAAACAATTTTTGTCCAAAAAATTTTCAAATTTTTAAATTTTTCTGGAACAGCAAGATATCTTTTACTTAACAGAAATAATAAGTCAAGTAACATAAATACATTATTACACATGTAAAACAGTATTATGTATGTTGATACTTCAAAATGCTTTCTTTCTCGCAATCATCTAATTCAAATTGTTTGCCATTTCTCAATAATGGATGATCTAATTCCTTTGAAATTTCTCACACGTCTAAAATAGATGTCCCTTTTAGAACATAGTAAAAAATTGCCGATATCCGCAATATTTTCCTTTTTATCACCTGACAAAGTTGAAATTTTTACAAGATGAAACCGATTTTTCTTTTTTATGGTTTGACAAAATACACTGTTTCACCGTTCAATTATAGTACGAGCTTTCATTTCTATGTTCTTGACGAAACTTTATTAATATAAAGCAATATTGTGTAAAAATTTTGCTGCAAATACTTGACACACTATTAAATATTTGAAACTGATTTCAAGTTTATAACCAATTCTCAGTCTAATCTTAATTCAAAAATTTCTGAAAACGATCGCCAAATAATAATACCCTTATGTATTTTTATCCATATTTTCTTTCTTCATTCTTGTTTGAAGGTTACTACATTATTACAGTTGCACTGTTGGATGCAAGAGTAAAACGTACATTAATATTTTATATTAAAAAATGCGTAATAAAGTATTAACCTTTTAAATGCGTGACAACCAGCCTTGAAATAACTTCGCTGCATGTGAGAAATACAACTGACTTTTGTCACCGAAGCCACCCCTGCATTCAACAGTACAATTATCTTATTTTTAGTCGTTTTGTTGTCCAAGCCTGTACGCGTTCGTGTCACTGAGAATGAACGAAAACACGTTGAGTTCGAGGGTGCATCGAACGACTCGACGGGAGGTCGTTTTAATGCGCTGCGAGCGCGAGTCCGGAAAGGAACGAGGCGAGACGAGGCCGATAAAAATACGGAAGAGCGTGGATCGTGTCATAGATAATGAGATGGAGAACGTAGACTTGGTTCGAGTAGCTTTCGACACCTGATCTCCCTTTCTCGCTCGACACAATGCGAGTCGGTCGCACAGTACCGTTCAATCCTGTAGCGTAAGCTCACCTTTTGTTTGGATCGCGATAAAACGATCGCGGCTCCCTAAATAATCCGTTGGATTAACGCACGTGGCTTTCGGCAGGCGTTTCTTTCTCACGCGAATACATATTGCCTATTTATTTCGAGCCGAGTGATAAGAGGACGCGCATTACCACGCCGCGCCCGGCTGAAGAACGCGGCCAATTGCGACAAAAGAGCAGGAAGAAACAAAGAGAACCGAAGAACAAATAACCGTGCGACGAAAGTTAATTCCGGATGCGGGATTCACGTTTCGCCGGGCTATCCGATCGGACGGGCCGCGATTCGCTGTCTGTCGAACGCACGGATCCTTCGCGATCTCTAAATAACGAGCGAACGTATTGTTTCGAGTGGTATCGCGGACCGTGGGTACGCGGAGGAACCTCGTAAAAAAAAAAAGAAAAATCGCCGCGCTCATGCATATGCAAGCATCATAAATTTATGCGGCCGTTCGTCCCGTATCTTTATTCAGCTTCCAACTGTATCCCTTTTTTTGTTTCTGTTGCACGGGAGGGAGGGAAATATAAACGAACCGCGACGTAACGAGTGCAAAATACGAGACCTCGATAAAGAAAGAACCGGCGAGAGAACGTACGCCGGGGCCAAAAATCCTGGCCGAGTTTCACAGAAAATATTGCATTTCGTCCTTCTCGTCGAGACGCTCGCAAACTGTTTGTAAGATCGCGCGTGATCACCGATAGCGGTGCACGATTATTAAAGGAGAACTTACCCCGCGAGTGTACTCGCCCGGATCCGCAGACGCCTTGGGATCTGAAAGAAGAGGAAACAGCGGTTAGTTTCGGGTCCGATACGATAGCCGGATCGCCGGCAGAACTTTTGCAATTTACAGCCTGGAAAATTCCCGCAAGAGCGTCCATCGCGTGACCGAAAGAAGGCGGCTCGAGGCCGCCGGAAACGGCCGAGCAACCGAGGGGATGTTGCGCGTCCTTCGAGAGGACGGCGTCAACGAGAGAACCGGGAGAAATCTGGCGAGATACAGAAAGAAAAAGCGAAAGCTTCCATCGCCAAAGTCCTCGCGATCCTCCCGAGAGGACTTTGAAGATCCTATTGTATCCGAGTTTAATCGATGAGCGACACTCTGCCACGATCGCGAGGAGACAATAGGGGTCGGACAGAAAGCCATCGACCGATGTTTAATCGACGTCGCGAGATAACCACGGGCGAGAATACTCGCAATTTCTCGCAGCGATTGCGACTTCGATCGAACCTTTCGCGGTGCAAACGTATCCTCGGCCTGGGAATCGAATGGCCCAGGCCTCGTTCAACACGCGATCCTGTAAATCTGACTCGCAAATGTCAAGATTCTTACATAACGAAATTAAAGAACCGTGTGCTTTCTACGGCAAGTCTCGAAAAAAAAAAAAAATTACATTGGAAAAAATGTTCATACACGCTGTTTAAAGTTTCCAGCTTTTTCTTTAATGTACATTGTAACTTGATCACAAGCCATATTAATCGTTCCTCTCGTTCGTTTTCATTTGAGAAATATGGTAAGTCGTGCATAATGCGTACAACTGAATATTCTTTAAATTATAATTTATCAACATTTTACGAAAAAGTAAGAGCTTGCAAAACGACCATCTGTCAAGTAGCCATACGCGTATCTGCTTCTCGCGATACTGCTCTTGTGGAAGTCAAATGCTCATGAATTGAAAACTTTTAAACAGTAATTTAATTTGTTTTTTCCTTTACATATATATAATACAATATACTATTATGCGAAGAATATACAAACAATCATTACTTTAAAATATAAGTAATAATACCATAAATACTAAATAATGGAATACAAATGATAGTGTTCTAAAACTATACTTCATAGACAGTACGATTTTGTCATTTAATAGCTTTTTCATATATCCACAGAAACTTGATATTACTAAAATAAAATGTAGGATCTAACAAAAAAAAAAAAAAAAAAACATGAATGTGAAAAACAGTTTTTGTAGCCACTGTTTGTGCAGGATGCAGTCGGTTGAAAAGAACGAGTTTTAATTGCGTCGAAACGGTCGTTCGCAAAGGTTAGCAGCGTTGTACTTCTGCCATAAATTATCCGCTCGAATTCGTCCACTGCGTTTCCTAGGAAATTGGATTGGTTGACATTAATGCGATATTCGCGGCTCCAACCATCCGGTAGTTCCGTTGCAGGGATGCGTTTCCGGCAAGGACTAGCAGCCATAAATTGCTAAATACTTGCACTTAAAACGAGTTCACCAACCGGATACGCGTCGATACTTTCCTCCAGAGTTCGAGCTAGGATATCGCGAACAGCCGATGGTTATTTAAAAATTTCACTCGAGAAATCGGGTGAATCGCAATCGTAATAAAATCTTATAAATGAAGATCTATTTATGTTAAGGGACGCGGATTACGTATATTCGCGTCTCGATTCGCGCGGATCGATAATTTTACACGGTTTAATATAGATGTCATATCGGGATTTTCTGTTCACGCGAGTGAGACGGAGCGAGAAGATACGAGCAGATGAGGGAGAGAAAGAGAGAGAGAGGGAGCTCTCGACCTCTCAGAAACGAGCGCAGCAAAGCACGACGGCACTTCGTCGTGCACAAAATAAATACGATTCCGCCGATGTCCGCCAATAAAATACGACGCGGTCATAAATTTACATAAAGCTGTAATGATTGAGAGCCGGACGGTAACGTCGTATAAATCGACCGCTGTATTAAACTTTGAATGATACGATTCCCTCCCACCCCCTTCCAGCAATCGGCATCGTTCAAACATTAACCGCACATCCTCCGTAGTTCAACAAAAACGACGTATTCCATCCATTCCTCGATGATTTTTCACAACTATCGATCGTACACGATCTGTAAGTCAAATTCCGACAACCCCAATTACCTCATTGATAATCTTTTTTGATGTTTGAAGCAAGCATTACTTACTGAAATTGTAAGCAATATTTTGGATGTAAAGTGTTATTTTTGTTAATATTCATTTAAAGGAATGGTGTTTAAAATTCGAACTGAAATTCCACAGGATTTTGTTTCATTCTGCTTTTTCTTTCAAATCTTGTATCACGATGCTAGAAAGCTCGATATTGTAAGACAAGGGGTCGAAAATAAACAGATTTCTCGAGATTGTTGATAGTTTCAATGACTTTGTGTGAGTCATTGTACATCAGTCAGTGAAGTATCATCATCGATCTATGATGCGTGCTAGGAGGAATTTAATAACGGCATAATGTGATTCTGCGACAAGACAATAAATTCCATCCCTCGACAATTTGGATCTTCATAATCAAATAAAGAACCTCTCTACCATTCTGTCGAATCTACCTTTAGCCCTGCGCTTTTTCTTATTTTCAACAACGGAATCGTAGCTTAAGAAACGAGCCAGGAAAGAGAGAAAGGCTGGCTCACAATACGTGTTTGAGGAAAATTGAGGAAAATGATTTTTAAAAAGCACTCGAAGCAAGGCATGAGTGTATCAAGTCGAAGATCCCCTCTGAAATTGAAAACCAAATTCCGATTTTCATCATTTTAACTTTCGTAAATCCAGTCCGGTTGCTATCGTTTTTTTAATTATTTCATAACGATCCTCTTGCATCGTCTGCAGTTAATTCCTATTTGCTCCTTTAAGCTCTTAAATTTATGTCGTCCGATTCGCTGTTCGATGATCGTTGAATTCTACACTCTCGTCGTCATATCCGTTCAACAAATAAATTAAATCTCCCTGGACTACGCCATTCTCATTTACAAGAACACGTTACGGAGGGATACTCGTTTCCGACTGTCCCTCTTGATCCCTAGCCTGTTCGTGTTTGTAGAGAGGCAAACGAGATAAAGAGAACGGGTACGGTCGTCCATTATTAACTAACCTCCCCCGCCGCCATACTCCGCGGAGGACGCGGCACGTCGAAATTGGCCCTAAAATTGTTCAGATGGGAGACGCGCGTACCGCGGGGGGATATACCGGAGAGCCGGGAGCGTAACGTCAGCTCGCAAAAGGATCCGGGAAACTGCGGCTCCAAATCTAATCGTCCGCTCATTCGTCCCGCGAAAAGTGTCTCCGAGGAGCGACGATTCCAGTGAGTGCACTCGTTCTCGAGAAACGACTGGCAAACGTGACGCCGGAAGATCCAGTCCAGTTGCGCTTCAATTTAATTGTTCTCGCCTCGCTCGAGAAAGCTACAATTCCCGGTTGCTCCCTTGCTTTTTTTTTTTCTTTCCTTGTTTCTTTCTTTTTTTTTTCCCCTTATACTCTTTATTAAAAACAGGGCGTGACTCGCGAGTTCTCAACGAGTATTGAACAACCGACGCAAGAAAGACGAGGCTGGAGAAAGTTTGTTCAAAAGAGAACGGCATTCTATTATATTTCGCGAGCAAATCCGATATTTCTCGTGGTATTTGCTCGAGTTGGTGATTAACGCGTTGATTGCCACGGTGAACTGTATTTTCCCAAAAATATTTTTAGAATAATTAAAATAAGATGAACATCATCGACAACGAATTATTCGACACTTATTGGTAATTAGTGGACCTTTATGCATTTACAAGAAATTTGAGGATGCAGAAATGCACACGATGCATGTAGTATGCAAAAGAATATAAAGTATCCAAAGTACAGTACTCTGTATAATTGTTAGTAGAGAAACCAATTTCATATCTAGTTTCTCTTTTCTAAATTTTCATTTATAAAACTACGAATTAACGTAAAAATCCGCAGTCTGGTAATTGGTAATTCTGTCAACTGCTAATTTAGTAATTCTGTTCGTTGGATCCCACAGTATTTTTTAAAATGTCGAGCCACTCCTAATAGATTTGAATGGCACATATTTATTTGCTCCGAAAAAGGCATAGAGTAACAACAATTCAAGTACAAAAATTATCGAAACAAAGTATTTCCATTATAGTTATGCGTGTACATATTATTAAAACGATTCTGCGTACTCTCAAGCGTACATAAATCGACATTATCCAATGTAGGAAAATATTTTCATAACGATATACATTTTATTAAAAATTAAATATTCTGTCCAGTGAGGCAACGCATAGGAAGTGTCGCGTTTCGGGCAAGGCAAACTCGAAAGCTCGTCGAACGATTCTGTGAGAACGCGCAACCTACGGCGGATGATCCGGCTGGCAAAGCGGCGACAAAGAACGTAGGTCGATCGTAACGTTGCCAGATTGTTAGTAGATCAATAAGGAAAAGTCGCGAGGCAAGCCAATGTACGGAGTCGAAGAGAAACGGCGTTCGGATCGCGGAAGTTTCTCCACCTTGGTCCAAAGATAGAGCGGCGGATGGTCGGTGGTCGGTCGACTCTAAATTTACTCGGAGTCTGTAGGTGAACAAGGCGGACAAGAGGTCAGCGAGACATCGGTAACCCGATAGACTGGCTGATCGGGCGGTAGCTCTAATTTTAGATAAATCTATCCGTCAGCCGATATTAGTTGGCTCGCGCATGTACCTGTAAACGCACGCCCTGTGTGTCGAATACACGTCGCTCACCTAATAATGCACGCGAAAGTGCACGCGTATGTGCTAGCGACCGACCAACGGCGCAGCAGTTCTCTCTCGTTGCACGTACGTACATAGATACGGCCGTCACGCCTGTGTGTGCTGGCCCGTGTACGAGCATCGAATTGCTCGCCAGGAAATCGATGTCCCTCTGGACGGTACCAGCCTGGTATCAACCGCCCTAGGCTGGCTTCCATACCCAAAGGCGTACTACACAGGTCCGATGCGGATTTTACTGACTTGTTTCCCTTACGACTGTCAACCTCTTTTCTCCAATTGTCATCGACCGTTCGTTAGAATTTCACACCTAGCGGTTGAACCGCGCGTGATCGACCAGCAAACACGCGCGTACACGTGAGATTCGAGGGTCGAGTTTTCAGAATTCAAATGGAAAAACAAGCGAGAAACTGGAATCTGCTGGATCGCAGAATAGAGATATGCAAATCCCGATGGTAACGTTGTTCACTTTCCTCCGCGTGTTCTCGGGGGGGTAACCCACGGATGCTCGGTGAATCAGCCAAGTGTGGAACGGGCTGGGAGTTGCTTGCCAAAATATTGTCTCGCTTCTTGCCCGTGGGGAGAATGCCGAGGAGATTATTCGCGATGAGATGTGCACGCGAACCACTCGAACCACGCGAACGAGCAGCCCCCTCGGTTTTCCAATCGAAGAATCGGTTAAATCTAAATTTATTCCCACCGCGCCGCGACGTATTTCCGATTATTTTTATTTGCCCGCGACTCGCCTTTGGTCGTGCACTGTTTTCCCGAGACAGCTGTGTGTTTCGGTTTCCAGAGGAACGTCAGGATACAGTCGATGAACTGTATCACCGGTTTCAACGACGGAATGTATCAACGCGTTATCGCAGGTCCGTGCGATCGTTGGACACGCAGGACGCGGACGGATCAGGAGTAAGTGAATCGAAGTTCGAACGGTGGAAAAAAAAAAAAAAATGATTCCAGAACGGAAGGAAGCTCGATAACGAAGACGAAGTACAGTGAGGCGCGTGAGAGGGGAAAAGGAGGCCGGCTGGCTTGAATGAACGTTTCATTTCGACGGTTGACGTGGCCGGAAATGGGAAATGGAGCTTGAGGCCAACGAGACCAGTGAAATGCAAATGAATAGCTGCCTCCACCGGCAACACCCTCCGTACCTTGCCGAGAGCTCGTTACGCCTGAAACCGTGGCGATCTTGCGGCGAACGTGCGTCTGTCTCGCTGCTCGATCCATGTGTTACTGAGAAAAGTGCGACTATCACGCAGCCCCGGTGCGCAGCCTCGGCCAAGTGAAACCATGGAACCGCATCACGGGGGTTACTACGCAAACCGACGCGTCGCACAAGTCCGCATGCCGTCGAATAATATCCGTAAATTAATAAACGCTGTAAATTAATAAACGTCGTTTATAAACGCCAATTTCCTATATTAGCAGCCGTCGTATCGGTCGTAAAATCGGTCGGACGTTACATTCGTGCGTGGTACATCCTATTTGCCTTTATCGGTGTCGATCGACTGTGATATTGTCTCTAGTTCGTTAGCAACAGAGATAATAATAATAATAATAATAATAATAATAATAATAATAATAACGAAACGCACGTGATCAGTCAATGCGAATCGGCGACAAGTATGTCTCGTGCTGTTGCAACTTCTCAACGCTCGACGATGAATCGATCTATCAGAATTTCAGCCGATTTTAAGCCGATCGTTCTCCACCGACTGCGGCGCGTCAGGCGCGTGGCGCTCAGTGAGGCAGAACGAGAGACGATTGGGCGGATCGAGGTCTTCACCGATTGCCGATTGAATTACCGTCTGCTCGATGACCGGCAAAGGATTCTTCGAATTCCGTAAGACTGGAAATTTAATTCCAAAGTCCACCACAAAGGGCCGTAGGATCAATAG
Organism: Frieseomelitta varia; assembly: GCF_011392965.1. Lineage (NCBI taxonomy): Eukaryota > Metazoa > Arthropoda > Insecta > Hymenoptera > Apidae > Frieseomelitta > Frieseomelitta varia. Next base: position 717,549 of record NW_025109939.1, on the reverse strand, counting down.
GATTAACGAATTCGACGAAGACGACCCTTTTACGGGATTTCCCCTTTCGTTTTTCTTTTTCCCCCTTCGTACCTTCTCGTTCGTTCGTTCGTTCCTTCGCCTCGGTGTTCGATCAACGACGCGACATTGCGACTCACCGATCTCCTCGAACGAAACTTAGCCCCCGAGAGTCGACGTCATCGCGAGTTTGTTCTCCTCGCTCACGTTACCAGCAGTGGTAACGTCGTTTGTCATTGTCTTTGAACCTAACTTTTTATCGATTGTCTCCTCCGCGTCGTTGTTCTTCGTTTCTTTGCCGGGGACGGGGACAAGAAGCGCGGTCCTCTTTCTCGCGGCGCGGCTCCGCGCGATTAATCGTCGTTCAAAGCATCCACGCCGATCCCATACAATCCACTTTCCAGCCGATTAACGCGTAGCCAGGATAACAAGCTTTATTAACCAGTCTAATGAAATCCAAAGTTATAGAACACGGAGGGTGGAGAAAGTCTGGAACAAGCTCGTAACTAGGAGGTACCGGACATAGCCAGACACGTTATCCGCGTCTCTCCCTCTCCTTTCTTTCTTTCTCTCTCTCTCTCTCTCTCTCTCTGAGTTGGCTGCAATTCGATTCGGAAGGGCTTCGTCGGTGATCCATGCCTCACGGAGACCGAGTTAGAGACGGCTTCGCCGAACAGAAGAAGAGGGCGAGGGGCAGAGAAAAGGAAAGAGGAAGAGCAGAGTGAGCGAACGGCAGAACTACCAACTAGCCCGACCACGAGTTTCCCTCTAACTCCCAGAAATTCCACAGTATTAATTTATCTTCGTGCCTTTAGTTTCCCGTATCCTTGCCATCCGTGGCTTCTTCCATCGATCAATGTGTCTAGCGTATGATGCGCGTCCTAAGTACTTCATCCCTTTTCGTCCCTGCGAGCACAGGTACCAATAAAGACGACTACACCACCTGTTTTCGACTCTCTCTTCACTCTGCGCACTCATTCTTTTACTTTTACTACTACACCATCTACGACAGATTGCATATCGCCAGCATCGGAACGCGTTTACACGTTTTCTGGCTCTCGACTCGATGACTTCACCGACTGTTCCTACAGCCAAAACAAGACGAGACAAACGCCGAATGCACCGCGCTGCACCGTGTTGCCATACTTCTCGCAACCCCGAGTCCGTGCATTTTCTCTTTACGTCTTCCCCGTTAACGTTCCAGCACATAAGTTACAGCTTTTCACCTAGGCCAGCGTCGGCAGTAAATATTCCTTTGCAACCAATTTCCATTTGCGAGCGGAGTCTGCTCGCTCCCTCGCCTCGCCGCACCGCGCCGCACACCCGCCGACGTCCGCCCGCGTTTCTTTTCTTTAAGTAAAACCGGCGCGCGCGTTTCCTCCGGGCGCGACCGACTCAGCGGGGTGAAAGTGAGAATCAAAAGGATTCCAAAGGGGGCCCCTCGGCTGTGTTTTTCACCGCGAACATCCGCTGGATAATACACGCGCCTCGACGTCCACGTTAATTGCGACGCTCAGCCACTGCGATTTTCATAGAAAACAATTCGCGAAGAGGGTGGAAGGGTGAAGGGCGGAAATTCGATCGATCGACCGGTGCCGGTGAGAAAGCGGCGCGAAATTTTCGCAACGGACTGGTTCGCTATTTTTCTCCCCGAGTCTGCCAAGGCGTATCTCTCGCCGGGCGTAATTTTTCAACCAGTCAGAGAATTATTCGCTCGTTTCGATCCGGCGCTGTCTATTTGCGTTTCTTCTACGTCTGCCGGGCAAGTTACGGCTCGCCGTCTCGCGCGGTAAATACATCATTTCGCCCCCCCCCCTCCGCCCCCCTCATCTAGCCAATTTCTGTTTGCGAATCTTCGCGTCGGTGCTCGCCCGTCGCGTGAGATTTACGTCGCTGCCTCCGAATTGCAAGAATCCCCGGCCGACTTTCTCTTTTTTCTACCAGCTACTCTTTCTCGTTACCTGTTAATTCGTCCTCCAGTCAGACAACGACGACGCGAAAAATTAGTTCTACCCCGCGGCGTAGTTGAGACTGCAGTTTGTCTGGGACAAACTCCGAAGATCTTGCGTCGGAAAAAGAGAAGAGGATATCTGTGCGAAAATTCCTTTCGTTCTATCGATGGAATTTTAATAAAGGATATATATTGTATCATGACTTGTAATCTTCCTTCGTGTCTCATAATGCCCTTTCAGCAAAGTTTCTGTGACTTGTTAATTTAATATTCGAGGTACATTTATCGATCTAAATTTCTTACCGCGAAACTTTTTTAACGAAAATAAAAAGTAAATAGTAATCCAGAATATTGTGGGAGTAAAATATTCCAATCGAATCCTGCATGCAAATTTCAACGTCGCACGCGAGAGAAACTTTTGGGACAACCTAATGTTATATTAGATTTTGCCCCAACTGCTCGAATTTAGGATGATTGAGTACTGTATCGCGGACACTAAGCCAAGTTCGTGTCACGGGCAAGAATAATGGCTACTTTCGAGAGGTAGAGTTCAGTTCTTCGACACCACGGGTGTCAGCATTCAGACGTATTTCTAATAGCATGCACTTTTCACATTTTCGAATTATTCTTTCCGCGATTCAACAGCGCGCAGATCTTGCGAAATTTAAATTCGAATTTGCAAATTGAAGATAAATAAGTTGTACTTGTGACGACGATGTAACAAATTACAATAATTAATATACTGCCGAAGATTTAAAAAAAAATCAGCACCTGTTGCGTCAACATCTTTTATTTCTCTCAATTCTTATTGTCAAATTTTATTTTTTTAATACTGAAGCCACGAATATTTTCTTCTCTGTCTTCTTCTACTTAACGTTCCGTCTTTTATCTATAATCTTATGATATTTAAAGAAATTAAAACATCTACAGTATTATAATAAATTGTTGCTTGGACCTTTATGAACTGACAGTTCCCACATCCTGCACGTAACATATAGGGTGGGGACAATGTAACTTGATCGCCTTGAATATCTCCGTTGCTTTTGGAAATATGAAACTGTACGAAAAAAACAAAACTTGTTAATAGAGAGAGGGAGATGTATATTGCTATACGGCCAAATTTATCAAATTGCACCATATAGAAATCGTGTTATCGAATTATCGTGTAGAAAGGCAATTTTTGCACCGTATTAAAAGAATGCCGTGTCATAAGAGGGTTGACAGCTTTATTTGTAATAAAATGAATATTGACATTCAACAGACTCACCACGGTGCAAGACTCATCACAATCATCGATCGTGAGTATCGCAATCGCGAGGGTAAACGAAATGGAAATCCAGAAACACGGAGATAAAGAATGCGGTTAACGAGACTGCATTCGTAAACGCGACGTAGCTTTTCCACCCCTCCCCAAACCCCTCGGAGCGTTCGTCGGATTCAGTGACACAACGACGTCGATTGTACCGCGGCTGGATTAGCCAGCCGAAGCTGGGACACAGGTTGAAACACGGCCGAGTCGGCGGAAGGAGTCAAAAGGAGGATTACTGAAAGCTCGTGCAGCGTCTTTGAAAAAAGTCGAGTGAATCACTCGGGCGAACAGCTCGTTCGCGGCGCTGGTCCTTTGCGCGCGATAATTTTCTCCTTCTCGCAACAAGTTCCGTTTCACGGCAAATACTTTAATCCTTTCTCGCGCGCGTGATAAGAAAAGGAAAAAAAAGAGGAAGAGAAAGAAACGGGATGGTGAATGTGTGTGTACGTCACCTCTCGAGAGGGACGAGTCGAGAAAAATTTCCATGCAAATGTACCCTTTTACCGTGCAGCAGAATGGTAAATGAATACCGGATGGAAAAACGCGAAGGGTGGTTCCCGCCCACCCTTTCTCGTGCCTAACGCAGCGCCAGCTGACATTTCTTAGCGATGCCGACGCGTTTGAATTATTCTCGCCTCTCTTTCGCTATCCACTATCGCCCTCGCCTTTAAATATTTCATAAACGCGTATTCGCGTGCACGTTTGCCAAGGAGAGCGTGCCACGCTGCGTATCATGAATACCGTGTGCCCCTTTCTGATCGGACGTCGTCGTTCTTACGAGAGATCGCTTCGACGAAAGAGTCGTCGGGAAATTTGACAGCCCCTGTTTGGCGTACCGGCACGCGACATACATACACGTACGTATCTGCTACCACCGGAGAAAGCAGGAAAGGAAGAGAGAGAGAGAGAGAGAAAAAGGAAAAGGAGAGAAAGGGAAAAGACGTCTCTTGCCAACGATAAAGGCGATTTACTCGCGAGTTAAAGTTTCGTTCGTCGGAATCACGGGGAATCACCGCTCTCCTCCTCGAGATTCCCCGTTTCTTCGCTTGCAACTACATCCTCTCCCCTCTTCCCATCACCCGTTTGATATCGCAGAACCGGATAATCCCCCGCCGGAATCTCGACGATTCGAAACACGTTCGGGGATCAGCGTCGACGATATCGTTGCGCATTAAAAGGGGGATGTGGCTGGATGCGGATGAGTCGAGGAAAGGAATCAGAAAGGTGAAAGAAAAACCGGAACGTGGCTGGATCCGACGTGTCAGAAACGCGGGAACTGAGAGTCGAAAAATTTCGTTCCAGGACTGCCAGCAGGTTAACTTCGAGGAACGTGGATCAGACGCGAAGAGAAAGAATGTGAATCAAAACGTGTCTCACGTATGTAAGTCCTCTCGTAATCGTTTTGGAAAATTCATCCAACAATATTCATAGATCAAAAAAAGAAAAAAAAGAAAAGGGTGTTTTACGAGCGTGAAAAAGCGTCGCGACGTCTCGACCGTTCATTTGCACAGGCAGCGAAAAGTTAGCATGACCAGTGATGAGCGCGAGCGCGAGCGAGAGACGCCCGAAAGTCGTAACGCGTAAAATGGCCCATTCGCCGCGGAGCACGTCGCCGGAGAATTATCTCGGCGTTATTAACGCATCAAGTATGAATCGTGATATGTAGCGTGGCTAGATGAGAACGGGGACGACGTTATTATCCATCCTCCCGGCGCGGAATAATAAATGTCCGGAAATTTTAAACGCGGGCGGGGTTTTCCACGCGATCATCGCGTGGAACAGGAACCACCCGAAGCCGGGAGTTTCCAATTTTCCGGAGTCACGGACGAACGTGAATCTAAGTTTAATTCGTCGTGCGCTCGCTCGCCGACGCGGGAGAAGACTAATCTCGCGAGGCGGCGGAATTCAATGCGCGAACTTGCTCGAACGCGGCAGCCGGTTTTATTTTTGGTTTCGCATGCCTCGCGGAACCTCGCCGAGCCAAGTCGATACAATGCCGGCCGCACAATCGCGCCTTTAATGTAATTTCCACTTCTTCGCCGGCGGAAAGACGCGTCTCCAGCGAGAACGGTTGGCGGTGGGGGGAGGGGGCGGCTCGAACGCGTCGCCGAGGCGGTTTCATTGTTGTCTGCTCCGGTGTTTCCGGACGCTGGAACGCCAGAGGCACGTAGGAAATTACGTTGCACGTCAGAAACGTGGTTTCTAGTTGCCGGGTACGTCTGATTTCACGGACAATCGGCGAACATGGGGACTGTCGAGAAGGTCGTGCGAACGTACGAACGCTCGCCAACGAGGTTCGCTGAATTGAACGCGAACGATCGCGAATCGCTTGAAACGCAAAACCGGGGAGGGGAATGGCTCGCGCTCGGAGCGTGGCTTTCCCTCTACGAACGTAATTATTCTTTCCCGCGTGTCTCCTGCTTCGTGACGCTTTTCCCGCTTGACGATCATCCTTCCCAGTCGGGCACGTTTATCCCGTGATCGAGAATGTTGACTCGATCGATGCTGGTGACTCGGGGAGTGAACCGCCCGCTTTGAATTACGCTTCGACAAGGCGAGATGGCAGCGATCTTTAAACAAGCCTCGTAAAACACTGATGACGCGGTCTCTCGACACGGGTCATAAAGCTTGCAGAGCTGTGTCCTGGCCTGTAGCGGCGAACAGGGATCTAGCTAGCGAGGATTTGCACGGCGATGGTTTATCGGTTGCAGGTAGTTGTTCCAGAGGGATGGACGACTAGTGGAGACGATAGTTACGTCACGATCGTTTTCCTGTCGGAAAAGCTCGTGAAATCATATCAAGGACGTCTGCCGCTTATGTGCCATCGAACCTGAACCTGGCTTCAGAGAGATGGAGCGATTGGCTTTCTCAACCGGCATCAAAGATCGAAAACAGTCGAAACACGATGCTTGTCGTTTCTCGACGAAAAATTCGCGTCGCTAACGAATCGAACGAACGATTGCAGAAAACGCGCGAAATTTGCTGGCAGCTGCTGAGGTTAGTGACGTATAGCTTGTACTTTTTTTTTTTTTTTTTTTTTCTATATACATATGTATATACCAAAACTGCAGTAACTTCAGAAACAAGAAATGACGGATTAACAACAAATTAAATTATCTCTATGTAAAATGAAAATAAAACTTTAAAAATGTGATATTTTAGAAACTACTGTACTGTATCGATGATCGACCATCAGTATGTCAAAAATGCAGCCAGTTTCAATTATCATCATTTGTCAAAAATAAATACATACGTGGGAACAATGTTCGTACCATTTCCTAAATTAAAAAAAAAAAAAAGAATTTGCAAAGAAGCATCGATCGCACTGCAACACCGCCTTAAGTTTCTAGTCAATTCTTGTACCTCGCCGATGTCAGACTGATCTATCCCGTTTATTTCTAAAACGGAGAAATAAATTCATCGTGCCATCGCGGGAGCAAAGAATCGAAGTTGCGGACAACCGCGGGAGCAGGAGGAATGGAGTCATCGCGGGCAAAGTTGCCGTGGAATCATTGGAATTTCCATGGGAGTGAAACTTTGCCGAACATTTGGAAGTCAGATTTGATCGCGATCCAACGTCTAGCTAGCCGAAGGTTCCACGCGCCGAGAGAAAAAGTGGAAATAAAATTTGAAGGTTCGCCCGGGTGAAAACTGAACGTGGATAAAGCGCCAGTGGTGCGTCGTGGCGAACAACTTAATTTGAAAATCGCAGGTCGCAGCGAAGATCGATGGAAGGGAATCGCTTCCAAATCCTCTAAATGCGTATAATCGTTTCAAAGGCCTGACAATTCTTCTCCATTGGTTGTCGATGGATCGAAAAGAATTCTCAATACGTATACGATAGTTTGGATATTCGTCGACAAATTATTCAGCAATGGACGAAAATTCCCAACTGATTGATACTTCTCGAATTTAAAAATTTACAAACCATTAAATTACTATGCTGCGGCTTACTGTTAGTTAAACAGTTAGAATTTCCCGTTATTTAGTTTTCCCGCGTACGATAAATATAAAATTGTCTGTGAAGGCTTTTAAAACGAGTATCAGGAAGCTCATTAATCTTATAAATTTTAATGTATTAAACCGCTTTATCAGAAATAATTGCCAATTTTACTCGTCACTCTACTCGACTCGATTTTGATCATATTGGCTTCTTTCACGAATCAACAATGCAGAAATATTGTAGCTTATAATTCTCAATATTTTACTATAACTAATATTAACGTTAACGCTATATATAGCCAGTTGAGTGTTAATTATTATCTATTCGTGGCTTCTCAAAATGCGTACATAAACTTGGCAAGTATAATACATTGTTAATTATATTTTAATATTGTATGCCGATCTGTTATATTTTAATGTATTATTTCACGTTCCGTATGCATATTATACAATGTTTAATTATTATGCAATTATTATTTATTAAAGAAAATTATAATTGATTATTTGTTACAATTTATTGTAATTTGTCATTATTTATAACATTTTTATAGTTTGCTACAATATTTATATAATATTTATTATTAACTGTTATAATTATAATTTATTATTTGTTATTAAATAACAAAGCATTGATTAAATTAAATAAATAATTATCATGCATTTAGCAATTAGCTCGCAGCTGCTGTTTATCATACGTTTACTAACTCTTGAAAGTCGCGGGATCGATTGCTCTGTCCTGTTAGAAACTATCAACTTTTACTTTCCAGTAAAGGATAAATTAAAATAGGACTAACATTAGCTATTAAAACACGCGATTCTATGCACAAAATCTCAAAACCGGCCGACACATTTGCGGATGATGTTGACTTCTTTTATAACATACTTTCACAATATATTTTAACAGATAAACTCGTTTAATGGCAATTAACACCTATATTCTGTTGAATTTCATTTCATTTCGTTTCATAGTGTATTATTGCATCTTTTTATTCCCGCAAGCTAATCAGTTGCATAAAAGGATTTATCCCGTAAACTAAATAAATCAATTGCAACATTTTTTTGATACTGAAAGAATATCAAATTACCGAGAGATACTCAAGAGATGCCAATGTTAATACCAAAACAGATCATTTTACGAGTTTACGAATTTTCGACTTCCTGCGCGTTCTTTCCTTCGCGTCTTATCAGACCCAGCTTCCGTTGAACAATAAACGATCGAGTGGATGCGCATCGACCGGCCAATTCAGAACACGGTACGTACGCACGTGCACGCAGGTACAAACTCACGGACTCGTCGAGTCTTTATATCCTTTATGGCAGCGATTCGAGCGTTTCAACGAGCGAACGACCGTCGTTTAATCGCAGTCGTTTCTGAACAGCTGAAATAAAAGGACAAGGCGAAAGGAACTTATCGTCGCTTTCGCCTGCGAAAGTTTTTCGACTCGTTGTACCATCTCTATCTGCCTTTCTGGCATTCGGCGAAGGATAACAACGTCGGCACGTCGAAGTTCGTTCGAAGGTACGAACGCGGAAGGTGTACTTTGCATCTGCAGAATGCTCGATTCAGGAGCAGCCGCCGTTCCGAGGAACGAGAAAAGTACCCACTCCGAGGCGGGAGACCTTTATCATGGAAAAGTTTCCCCGAAACCAGCTGCGAGATATTCCTCCCACCCGGCTACCCGGCTATCATAATCGCAATAACCTCGCTATCAAAGCTCCGTACTTTCTCGCTGGTTACAAGCGTCACTCGACGAGCGAGTTCGCCATACCTCCAGAGTTAGAAAATATTTTCTAACAATATGGATACTAACAAGTCGGACAAATCGGCAGGAATCGGTTGAAGAATCGTTCCGCGTCGCAGCGACGCGTCAATAATCGAACGGCACGGCACGTCCATGTGGGAATTCAGGACGTTGTTCGACGTCAACGGGAATTATTAACAACGCCGACGCTTATTTTGGCCACTCTCGCAATCTTTCGGTCCCCTGCGTTCGAACACTTGTCCGAATCTGGTCTACATTTCGTTTTCGATTAATCCGCGGTGGAAATTTCCCCAAGAAATCCTTACAAAACGATAAATATCGTGGTCATCGTATGCTTGAGCACGCATAACCAGTAATGCCGGAGATCTGGCTGCCATCGACTGGTATTATTAATGCGCAAGCAGGATTTCTCTCTCTCTCTCTCTCTCTCTCCTTCTCGTAGTTATCCAAATCAGCGGTTCGATCTTCGATACACCTGGTACGGCTGATGCGTTTCCGATGCGTTTTCGATGCGTTTCGTCGACGAAAAGGCCCCGAATAACCGAGTTGCTGTACGCGTGCCGCGAAACGCTCGCGCTCATGGATATAATGCGAACGATACCTCCAAGTAAATCGAATTTCGACTGCCTGTGGGAGTCGATCGGCGAATTCCCCACGTGCCGTTCCCATCGCTATCCCATTAAAACAATATCGTTGCCCCGTATCCGATACGGAATCATATTAAATTATAGATAGTTATTACGCGCGGGACGATGCGGCCACCGCGAATTAATAATATACTTGCGACCACGTAAACTCTGTTAACATTCATGTTCGTTAAATTCGATAACGTCAGCCGCCTCTGGTCTCGATCAGGTTCGCCCATTTTTCCTCAACTTTCCAAGGAGAACTATCCGTCGTGCATGTCGTTTCACAAAATTACAGCTGTTCAAATATTCAGTGTTCGAACATTAATAAGAATTGAATCGTGTTCAGCGATTTCCTGTTTGAAAATCAGCGTTATCGCGTTGAATCGTGTAACTGCGAGTTTCCCCAATTTTTCAACCACGAACATTCCGTATACCACGGCGATAAAACGAAAGCGTGTGTATACCGTACGAAAGAAGAGAAAAGGGGACGCCGATATCGAGGAGTTTGCAAGAGAATCAGCTAGTTTCCCGATCGTGGGCACACACGAGCTCGCTAGCCTGCTAGATTACATTCTAAGCGAAGGTAAGCGTAGCCTGGTAACGGTAGTATCTTTCAACCTGCTGGCCCCTTCGCGCACCTTTAAACCGATATCGAATTAACTTCGGCATACCGTGGGCTCTGGGTGTGTACCGTACGATGGATTCGAGAGAGCTGCGTGCATGCGCGCGATACCGCCGCGCCGTGTCGTGCGAGATGGTGCGAAAAGGCCGGCGACCTTTATCGTCCGCTTCCATCGCGGTACTCGCTATCGAACGCGGCTCGGACCTGTTCGTTCTCGCGAGAGTCACGCCAGTACCGCGCGCCCGGCTGCGTTTATTAATTGATAAGCCGGCGAATTTGATAGCCCGCGCGGATAAATCCGCGTCAGTCAGATAAAACGGAACGGGGTGCGTACACGCACCGTGTTTCTCCAAAAATCCTGCCCGAACTTCGCTCTCAAGAATTTAACCCGATACGATCGGACGAACGAACCCCGCTATTTACTTTTTCCCCCGTCAAATTCCCCGATGGATTATAAAGCCAAAGTCGAAAGCAATCTCTTGCCGGCAGCCGCACCAGCCACGTGTAAATTACAAAGTGAACCGTCGCGTTCCCGGATAGTCCTTAATTATTCGGCTGCCGGAGGTAACCAGAAGAGGTGCGGCAGCTCGAAGCGGCTGGTCGAATCGCTCGGTCGATCCATCGATCCACCGTGGAACCGTTCTGGCCGAGGCATCCATCACAACGCCGTGATGGCAACGAAACGCGAGCAGTTTCGCAACAACGTTTGCGACAGCGACGAGAGACACGTGTACGATTACAAGAAAATACCACCCAACTTCTTCTTCTCTCGCCAAAGTCCTATTATTTTGAGAAGGGAACGAACTCGAGGAAAGCAGGTCACTTGCCGGACAACTTTTCTTAAACGCTTCTTCTCGTACCCTGTTCTCCCGGCGATTACGGTATCGTCGCTTCTCCCTGTAATTACATAACTTTTGATCCCGTCGTCTTAACACGGGCAAACGTTTGTCGCTCGCAATTGTCGAAGTCCGGGCGATTTCTTTCACCGGCGGATGAAATCCGATCGTGTTTCATTTTCACCTTCTTTCGCGTCTCGCGTTCGCATTATCAATTCGCGGTTTTAATTAATTCACGCCTCGCGTGTACGTGATCGGACGTGGCGTTTTCGCGGCAACGATTCCCACGCTGTCAGCGATTTTCGCGCGTGCACCGTATCGGCGCGATTGATTCGACCAATCCGCGCTTGGAAATCTCGTCTCTGCGCGCCGCGAATGCTAGTCAATCACAGGATAATTGCGGAACGCGAGCTTGATGATTTTACGACCTATCCGTTTCATTGTTTGAGGCGCAGCAAAGGGAAAAAGATGCGTCAAAGTGCAGAAGAATTTTATTTTACTGAAATATGTACAGGGTGGTCCACTTTTCAAACGTCTTTTCGAATCATAGCAAGATAGTTTAAATAATTCGAGACATTTGATTAAGAAAATGGGAAATTATTGTGTTTCCAGGTATTTCAATTTCTCAAGACAAATATTATATATCAGCATGCAAATCGTAGTATATTAACATATATATATATATTTGCGACCAGATGTTCCGGCAAGCACAATTTTGCGAGATATGTAAATACATTCCTAATGATACGCTCTCGCAAGCATATATTCTCAGACCCCGCACTTTATTGTGAAATATGTGAGAAATAAATGCGAGAAATATCCGACAGTATGTTACATATTCACTCTTTCACTAGAGTATCGTGCAAACAACAATCCGTGATATTTAAAATACAATAATTTATTTATTTATTTAAAAAATGTCGGTACCTGCGCATGTATTATAAAATATTAAATTCGTTTATGTTAAAGCACAGAGGGCGACAAATAATTTTCAATATTTTCTACTTATCAGCGATTCGAGGAGGAAAATTTATTGCAATACATTAAAAATAAATACATCAAAAGACGATTGTATTTTTATTCGGTCGAATGTTTCTCACTCGATGTTAAGCTTTTAGGCTTTTCGTATGTCCCTTTCGTCGTACACGTTTATCCATCGTGAAGATATTAAATTACGCGTTTGCCCCCGACGAGGGAATCGTTTTTTCCATCGATCGAGATTGAACGTTCCGGGCGACAGGTCCGGCCGGATCGATAGAAATTAAAGCAATCGGCAGTTCGAAAAAGGACGGGAAGGGTTCGGTCGGATGTTAACCAATCGAGTTATGTAACGTCGAAACAGCACTTGGTGTATCGAGTTTGCCTGACACTCGGTCGTCGGGCTATTCGCCCGAGCCGGAGCCGGAGCCGGTGCCAGCAGAGTCAGCGGAAAAATTCAATTTTTAATTAATACCGATACAGCCACTTCTGCCGGCGGAGGTTGGTCGTCCGCGCGATTTCGTTGTTCCGTAATTACGTAACGTCCGGCGCGAAATTGCACCGCGCGAATGCAGTCCCCGTCGTTTCGCGCGACACCAATAGTTACCGTTTCAGCTGCTGCATTCCATTTTCCGTCTCCTCTTTTCGACCGCCTCCCCCTCCCCCTCTTCCTTTGCTTTTTTCGTTCTGTGAAAATCGTCGAATCTAGATCCAGAAACGGCGGGGCCGTCGTCGAGGAATGTTAATTCGGCGCATGGTCTAACCTAATGTCACTCCAAAAAAAAAAAAAAAGGAAACTATCAGAGAAGATATAAGATTCTGATATAAAGATCTTTGCTGTAGAATTTTAGGTAAGTCGGTTTTAGATGTCATCGATTAGCCTGAAGAGGAAATGACTACAAGGCAGGCTTTCCACGTTCCAAGAGCAAGAAACATCGATCATTTTGTTTGTGAACACACTCAGATAAAAATTTTGTTTTATTCAAAACGTCCTTTTATCAACATTATGAATTATATACATCCTAAAATCTATTATTTGAATCTACAATTTGAATGCCCGGTACTAGACAATTTAAACATAATTTTTATTATATAAATTCTCTTAAAGTTTGACTTTTATCGAGAATTGGTCAAGTTACGATAGAGAAACTTAGAGTGGTGGCACACCTCCCCTATTCAATGTCTATCATACACGTATTACCATACGCGTGCCTCTCTGTGAAGCCGGCTCCTGACAAAAGAGAGGCGAGGAGAATCGGATCCGATGCAGCTGAAAAATGTCGCGAAGAACGACGACGCCTCCAGCGCTAGCCTGATCCAGCGTTTCGCGAAAGAAACCTTGTCGGACTGTGGACGTAATTAATAAGGCTTTAACGCGTCGTCAGCTGCACCCGTAATTTTTCATCTCCGTGGTCGGATGCCGATTCTCTCGTAGCCACTGGCCTAGCAGACCGAAATGATGGAAGAGGCGCCGATGTTCTTGTTGTCGAATAAGGAAAAGAGAGCGGGGGTTGCCGCTAAGATAATTCATTAGCCACGCGAGGCATTGTTGTGATTCATTATCGGCGCCCGGCCGACCAGCCTTAACCTCTCTGCAATTTATTAAAAGCAAACGAGAATTGCATGATTAATTATCCGCCCGGAGATCTTTAGACGATAATTTCGAAATAAATTCCCGTGGGTCCGTTGAACTTCCCGCCGTGGAGACGCGTATTCTAAGTTCACAGCGCTGAACCAACGAGGACGTAAAGCGACGAAAATTTACCTGTGAAATTTTGAAATTTCAACGCGTTCTTTTATTCGCGACAGTGAATACTCGGTGAATACTCACGCGACAAAATACAAAAATTCTCGGACTATGAAGAAACAGCCCGAAGTTGAAGTATCTTTTAGAAGTATCTTTACACTACGTCTACCACGATTTTGAGAACATTCTGTGTTACGTTGTTGCGAACAGCTTATATCTGTGAAAATTTTCGAACGCAACAAATTTCTAAATATACGAATGGATATCCGATTATCCACGCAGCAGTTAAAGTGAATGATGAGCTTCGGGGCGTATTAATTGGTTCATGTGGACGCTGCAACAACAGTAGTATGCATTCTGTTCAAGACACGACAGTTGATTCGAAGCAACTATCGGTCGAGTCTGTCTCGCGAGGAAGCCTCGCACTGACCGTACATAGCCTCGGGAACACGCGTCATTACATCGCAAACGGATCCATCCGGACTGACCCTGTTCCCCGATGTTAATCGATCGCGTGCATCGCTTGGATCCGGACCTCTGGTCGCAAGATCCAAGGGGGGAAAATGTCAAGCCTAAACAGCGACAAGGACTCTTAAGGTACTCGACACAGTCCAGCATACCATGACTACACGCTCCGTCGCGTTTCTTCGTCGGTCGATACCGATGCTTGTCACCTAGCGTTCTGTCTCTCTCTTTCTCTCTCTCTCTCTCTCTCTCTCTCCCATTCTTATCTCTTTATAGTCACCCCTTCTTCAGACTGCTCACTCTCGGCGAGACTCTGCGTGTTACGTCAATGGCAGACCGACCTCGAGCCTTCCAGCGTCCTCCGGCGTCATCGCGATGTCTTCCTCCTTGGTCTCGTCGTGGCTGTCGGTGACGTCACGTTGCTGCCCTACTCTCCGCTCGGATAAATTCATATCGTCGTGCGGGGCACATAATAACACATCGATTATCAATGATCGACGTCATCCGCGACTTTTCTCGCCCAGCTGCTCGTCACTCGTGTTTTGCCTCTGCTTTTCTCTTCCTCCCTTCTAAACGCGACCGAGAGACATCCGGGGGGGGCGGGGGGTGGCAGAGGGATGCTTCTTCACCAAAAGTTTCTCAACCGCGATGAAAGTCACCGCGACAAGCTCCGCTGCATTTACATCATAACGCCGCTAACGATCGGTCGGAAGGGGAATGACCATAATCAGTCGGGGGTTGAAAATCCACGCGGCGCTAACAGACCGACGCGTCACGTCGCAGCCAGCAGCATTAACATTCCACTTTCGAAGTTCTAGCGAGTAAAAAGACAGGCGTGAGGCTAGGGCAGCGTCGAAGCGAAGATAACGAGAGCGTTTAACATGCAAATACCGAGTACGAAACGAGCGTAAAACACGGGCGTAGGTTCGGGCGCTGTGGGTCAAACAATTACGTGGCAGGGCGCGGCCGCGACTCGGAGGATCACGACCGCGAGACCGCGAGTCCACGGCAAAAACCGGTACGTTACGATGTAGGTCGGTCCCGTGGTGGTGCTTTCTTGCCGGTCTCTCTTGCCTGGTGCCACACGCTCCGCGAGTAATCCTCCGACACCGGAGGATTACTGCCACGAACGCACGGCAAAAGTGAAGGAACGAGGATCGTTGAGGAAAAACAAACGTAGCGCAAGATATCGTACACGATTGCGCACCATCGAATTGGTTTCGGTAATTGTTTCACGTCGTTAACGTCGCGTCATGGTATTCGCCTTTAAACGACTATTCTTCTTTAGAATGCCACGCTTTAAGTCACTTTTACGATCTTTCTCCGAAGAGAATTGCAAGACTTTTTTGTAAAAGTCTTTTGCATACGCATTTGTTGATATTTTAAGTTCTACAAGTTATTTTTCTTTTTTCTGTTTTTTTAATGAGAATAGCAGAAAAGTTGCACAAGTTAGGTTTAATTTCGCTTTAAAAATAAGTGTCGTTGGCTGATGTGATTTCGTATATTCTCCTAGTCTGGAGCAAAATAAATGAAGAAGCATCTTGATCAGTATGATGGTTGTGATGTGAACGAAAATAAAATAGAGATCTTTGTTATTAAAAAAAATTTTAATCTGTAGTATTGCTTTTTTCCAGCATTTTTCTTTTTTTTTTTGTCTTCATCTCGAAAATATCGTCGGATTTCAAAAGTATTTGGTTCACGTGATAAAGACTTTATGCCAGAACTTGAAATATCGTATCAATCGTTTCAAAAGAAGTTGAAAAGAAAAATACGTATTTTCATACGCTTTTTTGTACTATTTTTTCTTCTTATTTGGTTGAGAAGGGTTAAGAGTATATCTGAAATGGTCAAAAGAGATCTGAAAAGGCACTTGTACAATGAATGTAATGTACAGTAGGCACATAACATGAAAAAATGTCTAAAGTATAACGCTTTCAATAATGTTTGTAATGTAATGCAATTTTCTACCGAGGCTTTAATTTTTAAATTATGTTTTCAGAAATATGATATTTTGTATAAAAATTCGCAGTTTAATTTTCAGTGTTTCATTCCAAGCACAGTATCGTTGACACGATACATTTTAATTTTGTACGAAATAAATATTCTTTAATACTTGAAAGGTGAATAATATGCAGAACGAAAATTACAGAGAAAACAGAATCAAAAATGACCAAAATAAAAATCCAGCAGATATAGAAAATCATCAAGTTAAATTGAACATGAAGAACAGAGAGTAATATGAAATTAATGCCAAATTAACCTAGTTACAACATTTGCCAAATTAGATTAATCTAGTAGACCAAGCACGCCATTCTTGAAATATGTCAGAAAAGCAGAAAAAAGAATTTGAAGTTTTACGTGTGTGATATATCTACGATATTCATTTCATACATATACTGTACAAAGTGGGCCGTAAATATAGAATACAGATGATTCTACGTAAAAGAATGAAACAAAAAAACTCGACCTCGGACGAAGAAATTTTAAATTTTAAATTTTCTCATATAGAATTACCTCCAGTGCGGTTGTACTGCTATTTACAGTTCATGTACATTATGCATTCAAAAATTGAAGAAAAAAAAAAGAAAAATGATACTTCTAAAATATTGTCCGTCGTCCATCGAAACCTTCGAAGATTTCCAAAAGATCTCAAAAATGACGAGAGACTAAACAAAACTTTCGAGAGTTTCAGGATATCAAGTTGATTCGAATCGTCGCGGTATTGAAAAATTTCGAATTACCGAGAGTAACTATAACTATAAACAGCCAATTTGTCTGGAGCGAGGCGGGCGCGTTTCGCCGAGGACAAAGAAACGTCAGAGGAAAAAGAGAAAAGAAAAAAAAAAGAACGGAAGAGAAGAAGGATACGAACGGAATTTAAAATACGAAACTGGTTAGCTAGTTGACGTAATGGAGACAACAGAGGGTAAAGAGTCGCGCAGCGAGGCAATGAATTTCCAGCTTAAGGCGCTTGAACGATAGAGGATGAATAGGGGAGGGCAGGGAGAAGGGTAAACGGACGGACAAGATAGAGTGCGACTTGTCTAAGCCGAATGCAACGGTGGATGGCCCTCCGGTACGCGTCGAGCCCGTCGAAGCGGAACAAAGCGCGATCCCAATGAGCTGACTCGGCAATTCCTCGGCTCGAGTCTAGCCGAAACTAGCTCGCTAATATTACCCTGCATTCGGTGCACCGAAGCATCCAGGCTTTACAGGCGCGGATGGCCACTTGACCCGCTCGAGCCGGCCGGGTCAGGCACCGTTATTGATTCCAAAAAAAGAGAGAGAGAGAGAGAGAGAGAGGGAGGGAGGGAAGGAAGGAGAGAGGAGAGAAGAAAAAAAACGAGAGACGAAACCGGCGAGACGCGGTAAAGGGGTTGCTGGCGGAAACACGACGAAACATCGAGCGGAAGAAAATCGAAGAAAAACGAGGGTTCCCAGGAAAAACATTGCCCGGGAATGAAACCGGAACAGGGGAAAGCCAGCGCAGGGAATCAAGATGGACATGTTATTGTTTTAAAGCACCTGTTAGAGGTGAGTCTGAAATAGAAAAATACGTGAGAAATGGCAAGCCGCTGGTCGAGGGGAGCACGGGAAGGAAAACGATTTCAAGATTTCGTTTCGCATCGTAAAATATCGAGGGGAACGCGTCGTGCTCGAATGCAACTGGTAAAATAAACGACGTAATGATCGAACTAATTGGACTGACTTGGCTCGCTCGGAAAGAAAAATTTTGTCATCGTAAGAATCACGATGAAACACGGGTCACGAGTCGTATATCCCGATGAAATCGATCGTAGAAATTTCGAAACGAGCAACGCCTTGTCCCCGTTCCGAGATGCAATTTACTCTTCGAAATAAACTGGCGCCGCGCTTTGAGGGAAATCGTTTTATTCACTTTTACCGTGACACGTTCAATTTACTTGGGGTACTTAGGTCCCTCGGTTCTTTTATTTCCAATAAGCGCGCGCGGACCCGCACTTCCCTTTAGGCGGCTCGGGGTCAAACGCATCAAAGGTTTGGCCGTGTCGCGCGAAGAAACCGGAGAAACCGAAGCTGAGAAGAGGTCTGTTCGATCGTTGTGAAATATTTGCCCACCGAAAAGTCGCCGACGTCGGTGTACCCAGGGAAGTATGTGTACCTACCACGTTGTAAGAGATTCGCTCGGGTGAATGATAAAATTTGTCACGTAGAGAAAGACGAGAACTGGGTACGAACTGGCATGCGTACGCTCTCTACGAGAGAGTGGAAAAAGGAGAAAACAAACGGATAAATGGTAAACTAACGAAAGCAAGGGGCAAGGCAGGAGAACGAGGGGAAGGAGGGGAGAGGTTGAGCGACTTGACCTGATTCGTAAAATGTTTCACCTGGATGAGATTGCCCCCACTCCGGGGGTGGTCCGCACCCTCTTGACGTCACAGATGCACTCGGTGACGTCACGCCGCAACGTCACTGCACCGGCAGTTGGCCCGGGTAAGGGGTCGTTGCCAGGAACGTAGCGCGCTCGGGGCATCGATGACGCGCAAGTCACTTTGCGTTGCACGCGCAAGGTATTAGCCGCGTGCAATTAATTAGCAGTTCGGTATCGGGACACGTCGGTGCATTGATTACGTTTTCGATGTGTTTGCCGGTGCGAGCGTCCCTCGGCGCAGCGATCAATAGAAAATCCTCGCGTCATACGTATGTATGTAGTATTTATACGTTCGGCATCGCCAACGGTGCACCCGTACTTGCGTACTTGCGCTCGCATAAAACAAAACGAAGTCGCCACGCGCCGCCAACGGAAATATTTCAATCACTTCCACGCGAAACTCCATCCACCGCCAAGCGAAACGGGATATCCCCACGATCGTCGTCGACCGTCGCTTCATGTGACAACACGCCCTCGTACGTCGACCGTCCAGACGCCAACTTTCCGTAACGAGTTTATACGCTCTTCGCAATCAATAGAGCCAACATTTGTACTAGCAGCGGTACGTGCAGACATTCACATCCCAGCAATCGGCATCACCGCCCCCAGGCGATGCCCACCGCTGGACCACCAGCTGCTTCGTTCGCTTCGCTTTCTACCGACTCCCGTGTTCCCAACAATTCCAATTGACGGACACGTCTTTCGTCCCCCTTTCCATTTACCCAACGTTTGACTTCGAGCGTCGCTACTTCTCCGATCGTTTTGCTGCTTTTCGCTTGCCTGCCAGGCCGGTTCCCTCCCCCTTCCTGTGATCCCTCTCGCTCGTCGGACGGAGAGGATGATTTTGAAGTAGGGTTCGGTTTCTAGATAGCCATTAGAAGTGTGCGAGAACCCGAAATATCGGGTCGGGAAGGGTACCCGAAAATTTCGAGATTCCCGAATTTATCGGAATTCTCGAAAGAGTTGGGATTCGGGAAAGGATTGGTAACAAGAATAAATAATTCGTTGAAGCCAACGCTTTCAACTATATCGAAAGGTCGCAGATCTAGAAGCATCATTCGAGCAATTCTTTCTGCTATATCTTTTGGTTTAACAATCTTTCGCGTATCATTTTGTACATGCGACAAATTTTATATCGATTCAGTTACTTTTCTAGTACATGTACTTATGTTTGGATGCATATGCTTCAAATGGCGTAATAAACCAGTAGTATTTGCATACTTAGTTTTAAATTCATGGTGACAATGTATGCATTCCGCCTTTGTATCATCTTTTTCGTGAAAATGTTCCCAAACAGAGCTTCTCTTTACCTTCTTCCTTTGCACGATATCTTCTGCACTACTTCCTGCTACCACAACTTCACTCTCACTATCACTCGACATTTTTTTAAAAAATTTTTAATCTTTATTTAAATTTACACAGATTTTGAAATATACGTCTGAGCTTCCCGAATTTCTCAGCGATATTGCTCAACAGCGTACATAATGTCCAAGTACTGAGCACGCAGTCACACGTTCGTTTACATCAGGTCAAACGATTCTTAGAATCCGTGTTTCCAATAACTTCACTGGCAGAAGAAATTCAACTGTGTGTTTGCATATTTTGTAGGCTGCTATACAGCATTGTAAAGTAGTTCGAGAAACGGTAGCCGGGTTCTCGAAATTTTCGGGAATCTCGACTTTTTCGGGAAATCCGATTCCATCGGCAATCTCGAAATTTTCGAGAACGCGACCCGACTCGTCCCGACCATCGGATTCCTGATATTTTCGGGTTCTCGCACACCCCTAATAGCCATCGTCACTTTATGAGTGGCCTCGTTATCGAAATGCGATAATTTGTTTAGCCGACCGCAAAATCGCTCTTCCCGTCCCTCAACCTAACTCTGCTCTCTCTCTCTCTCTCTCTCTCTTTCTCTCCTCCCCATCCGGGGTTGCACACGGTTCCTGTCAGCCGTTCGGCGCCGGGTTATCGTGCGCCTGACAGCGCTGACACTTTGGCATCATTACGATGTAAATGAACGCGAAGTGTCAATACTGGCCGGCCTCGGTTGACCTGTTCATTATTTTCCGTGGTCAGGCATCGTTCGTCGGCCAGGTGCTCGCGTACCAGCCAGAAATATCATCCAATACGCTCTATACGATATCGAACCATCGTCCGCGGTCAACGGTGTGCCGTGGCTTTCGATACTTCCGTTGATTGCGTTTCTCTTTCACTCGTTTCTTCATTCGATGACGCATTCAGTGTTTGGACAGAAACAGGCTTAGGCATTACACGAATTTGTTTGAAAATGTTTAAATCATCTCGTTCGACTCGATGTTAACTTGAAGCTTATCGGGGACGAAGCGAATGATTTTGATTATTTGAATAATTCTTTATTTCATACGGAACCTTATTGTATTTTTTCGTGAATATTTCACATAGTTTCTGATTCTGTCGTGTACATCTTGTACATTTGTTATTTTAAATAAATTAATTCAAACAAAAGATTATTTGCAAATGAAATTCGAAGCCAAGACAAGGTTATTTTTCAAATGAAACTAACGACAGAAATTAGCGGAAATCATTCGTCATTTCAAATTGTCACTTTTAATTGTCACGGATAAAGTTGTGCACGAGTGACAAGCGTAAACTAAATTTTCACAACGACGTATTTCGCGCGATATCTACTTACAGATTGTAAACTAATTTCTACTGCGATAATTCCGACGACACGTCCAGGACGCTCTGGATCGAAACGAGACGTTACCTACTTTGCATCTTAAATTAACTTTTACTACGGTAATTCGCTCAATTCCGATGACGCGTCCCACATAATTTTCAATAGAAATAAAAGAACATCCACTTCAGCAAGATTGTAAACGAATTTTCACTGCGATAATACTCATAATTTCGGCGAGATGTCCCGGAGAGTCACTTTAGAGAGAAATAGGAGAACATCTGCCTCGGATCGTATATTAACTTCCGTTACGGTAAATCGCGTGATATTCGAGAAATCTCACGGAGGGACAAAAGTAAAAATCGGCGGGGGTTATTTTTAGGAGGTTTTATACGCGGCTCGATCATTTCCGACAGGTTCACCGGACGTCCCGAATCAATGGGGGAATCGATAGTTGTCGCTTACGTAGATGGAAGCTGTCACCGGTCGTAGACGCGTATAGGATGTTCCCCTGGATAAAATGGATAAAGGGTTGATATACCGTCGCACCTTCTATAAATACCGACTCATCGATCTCTC
Source organism: Frieseomelitta varia (assembly GCF_011392965.1). Taxonomy (NCBI): domain Eukaryota; kingdom Metazoa; phylum Arthropoda; class Insecta; order Hymenoptera; family Apidae; genus Frieseomelitta; species Frieseomelitta varia. Next base: position 695,664 of record NW_025109939.1, on the reverse strand, counting down.
GATAAACAATGGAGAGACGATACGTTCACGTGGAAAGAAAAATGCTCGGAGATCTTAACAAATGGATCACTCTCGGCTTATTTATCGTTTCGCAATGATATCACGTAATAGAGGCAAACCGAACGAGTGAAGTATCGAAGGGGAACAGAAAAAGAGAGGGCCAGAGAGAGAAAAAAAGAGAGAGAGAGAGGGGGAGAGAGGACGTGTGCGTTCGGAAGTCGAATGTAGGCCGTGTACGTGACAGAAACGCTTTCAGATATTATCCGATGCTATGTAAACCGATAACATATTCGTGATGGATGTGGGATAGAGAAGTATTGTTTATCATCGTCGCGTGTGTCGTTCGCAATGGAGCCCCGCAGACGCATATATTTTTGCGCATCAGAATTATTGTATCCATCCGCTCCTAGGCGCGATAACCACGAATCGCGAATGAACCTGATTTCAGAACGCGCCACTTCAATTTGTTCGCGATATAGTTAGTTAGCCGACCCAGGTGAACCCACAGTGTTCACCTGTATTTAACTTTATACAGCGTGTGCCAAATTTAAATGTCAAAACTTCGGGAGCGTATAGAGGTTCGATAAATTGGGGGAAAAAGTCCTTTGAGAGATTTTCTCGTTTTCACTTCGTTTCAGAGAAAATTGAAAAAAAGAAGGGACACAAAAAATATTATTTCGCATAAAAAAATTCGCTTTTAGCTACTTTCTGGTTAAACTAATAAAAATGTATCGATTTTCCAACCATACTATGATGAAAGAAAAAGAGAAAGAAAAGAATAAAATGATCTTTCGCCACGACATACGCGGTATTCGATCTACATATATGTAAATGCTACGTCGCGTTAAAAAGTTTGAGTCGCCAACAGATTATGATAACGCAGGACGTCATCTCCGATCAAATAACACATTCAAAACCGCGATCTCTACAACACCACTTACGGCTAGGCGTGTCGCGTTAGCTGCGGTTTTCCTTCGAAACTCCGACAGGAAAGTCTAGCGGGCAATAATTCAACGCGGTTCTACGTTATTTTCGAGCAACGTGGCTAGACGCAGCTGCGGATTAATTTAGCAAAGGGAATGGATCGGCAATCGGTACGGCGACAGGCACGATGCAGGTTCTCGCGTTCGATCACCACGCGAACATCAGCGAAAATGACGCCGGTGATAACGTTATCGTGCACGGCACGTGGTTATTTCGCATGCTCCTTTATCTTGCTGCGCCGGGCGATAAGTATTCGCTCGTCGATTTACCTTGTGGGATCATGGACTGCTATCGGAATCGTCGCTATCGACACCACGTTTTCTCGCGCCGATCGCGAACACCAACGCTAATCTTCGCGAGCAACTTGCACGTCAGCCGTTTATCGAAAGGCGCAAATTACTCGCAATTTATCGCGTTAAATCGCGAGTATCGTTACCGATTTTCAGACTTGGGTCGTTAGATGTTTCACGTTCGGTATCATATATACAGGGTGATTCACTTGCACACCTGGGATAACTTTGAAATTACGGGGCTAACGAACTAATCCTCATCCAATGGGAATTATTTGGTGCCCATAAATTGACATTATCGTGAATTGGTAAACTATACATTCTCTAAGAAATTTTCATTAACACTTACTTGCTTACATTCAGCAAATTGTGAATGCTCGATTTTGAAAGTCGGATCGGTGAAGCTTCCTGATGAAGATAGAGATGATATGGGTGCATTTTATGGGACACTTGATTGGCTAATTCCGGATTATCGAGAAATCTGTCGTGTACTGTAACATGTGGATTGTATTCTACAGCCTCTGAACGGCAACAGCACTTTCTCCATTGGCACTCCTTCTGATACGGCAACATTTTATAACGTAAAAATTGCTAGTTCCTCGTAGTATAATTTTTCGACATTCTACGTACATAAGGCACTTCATCTTTGACTTCGGTCGACGTCGACGTAGTAAAACGACGTCGACGTTTATTTCTAATGGAACGTGGATCGTCGTGTATACATCGCCGATGCGTAGCACAGACTGAACGATAACAAGTTTAAATATTACAGTAATCCCCACTTAAGCGTATGTCGCTATCCCCACCAATTCTTGGAATTGGGATTATCTCATTCTACGCTACCTGCCACGTGCCAAAGGTCGCGTGAGACATGACATGTGCACAGTACAGTGTTGCTCGATTAATATTTTGACAAAATTCGCAAAAATCCAAATGTAAAATAATAACACTGACGAATACCCATTTTTTTCATCCTCAAGACAAATTATCGTAAAATATCTCCTTAATCATTAGGTGTAGGGCCAGTGTGGTTTAATATCTATTTACTTGGAGTTTAGTATTCTTTATGATGGAAAAAATATATGGAAAAAATAATTAGAAAAAGTATAGATGAACCCTCAACACACACAAAAAATTGATACGCTTTATTTTCCCTCTCTTAAAACCATACAACTTTTGTATTAAACATTTTTCATTGCACAATTTTTCATTAAAAATCACGCTGTATATATTGGATTTGGATCTTATTAAAAATATATGAATAAACATATAATGTAATAGTATTTATATATTATACTACGATAATTATATCAATATATAAATACGTAGAAGCAGAAATTATATATTATATATAATTATATACATATATGTTTATTATATTTATATAATTTCTGTTACTTCGTATTTATATGTTGCGATAATTTGTATTATAATATAAATACTAATAATAAGAAATAGAAATTGGACGCTAAGAGAATTAAACGACGTCTTAAAAGAAATCCATTTCATTTCACTCAGAAAGAAAGAAATACAATTGCCGGCTCCGTTATTTTTTGAATGAGGCATAATATAATATAATCATCTGTGGCAAGAATCTAGCAAGAGTATAAAAATAAATAACTATTAAGAGAGCTGGACAATTCATTCCGCTGTTAATAAATTTATATAGAAAGGATAGATTTGAAATAATTCTGCAGTTTTTTTTTTTTTTTTAGCGTCGATAATCGCAGCTGCGAGTAATTACGATCAGTTTCGCGATGTTTGTACGACACATTATCGATACTTTAAAAGCGGCAAATCAGAGAAATCCTTGTTAAATATTCTTTCAATGGAAATTTTATACTTATCACACACGTAGGATACCAAACGAATATTCTAAATGCAGGCGAAATAATGTACGATGCAATGACTTAATAGTTTGTTAGTTGAAATCAGAGAATGGACGAATTTGACGAAAATGCAAGAGTATTTAGCGTGATATGCTTTCCTACATAGATGACGTCGATGAGACACTCGGGAAAAATCGAAGAATTCTGTCTTGTATAACTTTTCGAAGAATGATAACTCAATATAATCCAGTCTCGTATCGAATTGAATTTCAACTCTCGGACGGCGGATATTCCATCGGTCAGCAGTTCGATTCGTTCTGATCCATATTAGAGATTAAATTTCTCTTGGTTATTGAAGAAAGAAAGATTGAAAAAATGCATTACATTTGTATAAATACATATAACACAAACATATAGTATATCATATTATATATCAGAAATTTCTCTTTGTTATTGAAAAAAGAAAAATTGAAAAAATGTATTACATTCGTATAACTGGACCAAACTATAACTCCATTGAAGATAAAAAAGAAAGAAAAAAAAAAGAAATTGTCGAGGAAAATAACAAATGGTACAATCGAGTAGGAGATGGTTGCGATTTTTGCATGAAGAATCGCCCGACTGTATCGCTAGTTATATATACGGCATCGTACACAAGTTTGGAGCACCTGCCGATTTTATATTCAAAAAAACAAACAGATACACAAATTTCATCTATCGTTATCAATCATAAATACAATTTGAATGCTAACATTTATGAGTGAATGCCAAACTTAATCTTATCTGCCGAGAAAAGCATTTTATCCTAATTTGACAAGATACTTCCAACTTTTGAACGTGTATATAAGGTAATACAAAAAATAACAAAAAGGAATGAACAATATAAAAGTACAGGTGCTATAATTTGAGGTAAATTCAGATGAATCATAAATTGAGACGAATAATTTCTCGAAAATTGGCAACGACCCGGAGGATTGATCAGTCAGGAATCTTGCAATTCGACTTCTTCAGGAATCTTACAATTTACGAGCTTGTTAAAGCGCCAGCCAACGATCAGAAAGTTAGAAACAGGATAATCACATGCGGAAGCGTGAAGGGAACTCGGTTAAAAAAAAAAAAAAAAAAAAAAATATGAAAGCAACCGAGCGGAGGAGAGTCGGTTTATCTGGCTGACGCGACGTTAACTTTTTAATAGAACAATTTGTCGCGGCAGCGATGGGAAATGCTGCCACATAAACCTCGTTATTTTAGTTACGTTATCCCGTTCACGTGCAGGCCCACGTGGCGCATGCAAATGTTATCGCGGCGTCGATCCGACGCCGGGCATCAATTCCGACGCCGGTGCGTGCAGATGACGCGACGATTTCCCCACGCCCCGAGTAAGTATTTTGCCGCGCGCGCCATACGCGTATCAAACCCGGAAAGCTCCGACGGCCGTGGATTTTTCCCGGGGATTCGTGCGATTTACGGTCTCTTAATAAAATACCCAACGCGTCCCCGAGTCTCCATGATCTCTCCAGCTAATGGCGCTTATCCATATATGCGGCGTGCATCCGTGAGATGGCTGTTATTACGACAGCTTCTCCGGCGGTCTCTCGGTAGATTATCGGCTAGAAATTGTCCGGACGATGACGCGCATAAAAAGCGCGGGTGATTTTGGCCAGACGATATTTTTGCTCGGGCCAATCGAGTTACGGACGCAATTTAGGGTCGACGAGCTACCGGCGGAAAAGTGACTCTCTCGTGGTATCGACATGTACCGAATCGACTCGATACGCCGCGTTCTCGAACCCAGAGCGAAATATAACCGATCGACTCCGGGCTCGAGCTTCACCAAGCCAAGCCGTGCTTTCCGGCTGCTGACATTGTTAGACCGAAAACCAACCGGTGCAACCAGTGTGTCGCGACGCGAGGAAACGAGAAATCTTTTTCGCGCTTTAAACGCGGGGCCGGAGACGACTACCGATTCTGCTTTCCATTTTCACGTTTTACAGAATGTTTCCGAAATTCTTCCATAATCGCGCGCCTGCACAGCGAATCGACGGGAAATCGGCGCGACATTGGCACAGAATGCGTCCGTTCCGATAGTTTCGGTTCGATAACGGCGCTGCTGTGTGAATCTTACACGTCGCGAAAGAGGCTGTTAGAGCGGAATTAAGAGGAACAGCCATTAAACAGCGAGAACGGCCAAGATTCGGTGGAATCGTGGCAATTACGCCGATGAGTCGCGTGCTTTCCAGCCTCGACTTCGGCGATCCAAGTAAAAATGGATTATTTGGCGAGAATCGACTTAACGTACCTCCGACGCCAGCCAAAAATCTTGCCTATCAATTTAACTCGATACTTTTCGCCTACTTTTTATTTTCTTCCTCTTCCCTTCTGTTACAGTGCAACAACAAGGTGACGAAGCCATCGAGATGACAAAATGATCAAAACGATCAAATTAATTTATAATTCTTGTTAGAAATTTTGTAGATACAAAACGGTGTATTTTTAAATGATTTTTTTCGCAAGCTTGTGCAATTTATTGTATTATAAAGCTTTCTTACTTTTCATTTCTCTCTGATGGAAATTTAACGCTTTAGCTGTCGGTAGTTCTAATATTAAAATAAGTTAGGCGTCCGACGAGTATTTGCAATGAAAAAAAAAATGTCCTGATGGATATTTTAAAACATAAAATAATCTCTCCGGTGTTTTCTCAAACTCAATTGTATTTTATTATTTTAGTCGAGCATTTGACTCCCGCACACGGCCATTTCAAGATCTATCGCTACCTGATGAGACGTGGTACAGTTGAATTTTCCATTTCCACAACGCATGTATTTTTATCGGTCACTCTCTTCGCCTCTCTATCTCGACAATATTTGAGAATAAGAAAAATCCATTTGAGTGGCCATTTCCAGCAACGTGTCTATTTTTAAATTTTTAGTCAATTTGTAATAAATTTGAAGGTGTAGTATAAAAAGAAGCCATATTACAAACTATTGAAACATAAGATATCCTTTATTGATATCTTAGTTATTATCCAGTGACAAAGTACGTGACAAAATTAAAAAGCAGTTTTAAAGGGTTATCATTGAAAAATGAGAGGAACTCAAGATAAAATTATATTTCATTAGAAAAATAATATGTGCATCTTATTATATGCTGTTCAATTAGTAATTGCTAAAAATTTGAACGGCATATGGAATCGTTTAGCCATTTTATCGAAACACCGTTTGCGGTACACCGCAATAATCAGGTATATCGTCGTAGGGTTTTATCCAAAGCAAATCTTTTTAATTTTATTTTAAATTGTACAAGAGAAGTTGGTACGTGCCAGAGCCAATTTAAAGAAAAAAAAGTGTAATTTTCGTTTCACAAGTTTCCAATTCCCCAATAGAAAATGCGCGAATCAAAATTTCGCTTTGTCGAGTACTAGATAATAGCCATGAGAATGTTGCCACAAACTTTTACTCAAATTGACTCAAATCTTCAAGTTAATTATTTTCTAGAGTATTCCAAAAGAATCGTTGAAAAATCCGACTTTGTGAAAGATATGTAACCTCCTAATTGCAAATATTCTATCGCGACGCTACTCTCTCACGTAACCCCTCGAGTTTCAAGGAGCGAATACATTCCCAGCAAATAATTTCATAGTCACTATGCGCCGTCAACGAGGCTCGACTAATTCACAGCTCGAGTAACACCAGCGAACGTTCATCGAAACAACTTTTTTCATTTTTCCCTTTCTCCCTCTTTCTCTGACGAGCGGCTTCCCCCGGCGAGCGTAACAGATTTCGTTAGAGTGAAGTCGGGAGAATTATCGTTCGGCAAGAGCAGATATCAGATTTTCGTGGAAATTCGGTAGGGATGAGACGCCACGTCCAGAGAAATGCATTTGTTTGTCGGCGGGGGCTGGGACTGGGGTCGACGTGGCGCGTGCACGGAATTGCACTCGTGTGTCCACATAGAAATGTATTACGCGAGGATGTATAGGTCTCGGCTGACTCGTAAAATCTGCCTCGGTTTCCCGTCGCAATGGAAATCACAAACCGTGGCTTTTTTACGATCGGATCTTTCTTCCCCGATGGCGACGATGCTAACGCGATGATAGCCAGATGCCCCGATGCGAAACGGATTTACTTTAATCGGGAATCGTTTGAACAACGGAACAGCGCCGACACCGATCTGCTTTGTTCGTTGTTTGCGATTGATTTTAATTAATTCATCCTCGTCGGCCCGCGTTCGTAAATCGATCGGTTCGGCGTGCAACAAGCTACAACACGCGGCATACTTTCGCCGGAGCTTGTGATCGCGAAATAAACTGTATTATATATCGGTAAACCGGTGTTTTCGACCTCGTTATCCTCGATCCCGCCTCGCTCGTTACACACGACGCTCGTCCCGCTCGTTGATCGACTCCCGGTAAGCGTTATCGTTGCTCGCGGAAATCCGCGGAATCCCGTCTCCTCGCGTATCCTCGCGCGAATCACGCACGATAACGTTCGAACGACGTCAGTGCAGTTGGTTTTTTGAAACTCGCCGAGACGTGGATTAAACGTCGTTCAACGACAAAAAGGTCGGCGCGCCTGATTTAACATCGAAACAGCTACGCAACGTAGAAAACGGAACGAGACGCGCTTGAAATTCCCGTACGCGCTCGTTGGTATTTTTTTTTTCTCTCTCTCTCTCTCTCTATTTTTTTTTTTTTTTCATTTGCCTCGCTCTGCGGTGTGGCCGACATTGGCTCGCTTGACAGACATCGGCCATTACTTTTGACGCAGGTTGTACGCGCGCAGCATGTCCTCGCCTCTAACCCCCTGTGCGATCCGATGGTGATACCAGTCCAACGGGGCAAGGGGACGAGAGAAAGCCCGCGGGACGTGATTTATTCGTGCTTTCAGGGATCCTTTAAAAGGACCTTTTGCTTCTCCCTCGCGAAAATGTATCAACCTCGTTCCCTCCGTGTTCACTTTTTTTTTTTTTTATTATATACCATCCCGACGCTCCTCGCTGCCACGATGGTAACGGATAGTCGGTCGGTCCCCGACCTGCAAAAACCTTCGTGAGAAATCGCGAGCAACGCTCGAAGAAATCTTTCGATCTGGACGCGCGAAGAACGATGAAGCATGACGCGGATGGGGGGAGAGAACGCGAGAACAGACCGCCACGAAAAATGAAAGCCACTCGAAATTCTCCTCGGTCGTATTTTCGCAAGCATCGTTAGACCTACCCATTGTCCCATCGTTTCGCGACTCCTTCGTCGAAAACTTTCGAAATCGCTGCGGACAATGTGTAAGTTAATCGACGCGTGTACGTCGTTTCGTTAAACACACATTCGCGACGCGGGCCATTAGTCGAGACTTCGATAACACCGCGCAGCGCCGATGAGCAACGATTTCTCTCCTTTCCTTTTTTTTTTTTTCTTCTTTTTGTCCCTCGTCGACTGTCGCTCGTCGATTGATAACTTTGCTCTCGAAGCGAGCGACGACCACGTAACGACGTCGGAGAAAGAACGAGTCTCGCGAATGGGAAAAATACGTTTGTCGAAAATCGAGTATCACGCGAAAAAAAGGGAAGAGAGAGAGAGAAAGAGAGAGAGAGAGAGAGAGAGAGACGCGGCCCATCGTTCGATAAATGATGTTGGAGAGCGTTCCGTGGCAAATAATTGTACGCTTGCGTACAAAGGAGAGAATTATCGGATTAAAGCGACGTTTAAATTGAAGCTTCGAACGTGGTGAAACGCGCAACGAAGGATAATCCGCGTGACGTCAATAGTGGCAGAGGAAAGAGAGAGAGAGAGGGAGGGAGGGAGGGAGAGGGCGTGATGGGGTAGGAAGAGGAGGGCGCGACTAAAGCGCGCGGAAAATAAAAATACACCTGGAACGAATTTCTCCGGGAAAAGGTTGAAAAGTGTACGGGCCGTTGTTAAGCGGGCTCCTCACAATGGAATCCCGGCCGCGGCTTGCTCCTTTTCTCCGCTCCCCGCTGAATAACTCGCGCGTAGCGGGGGAAAATGCAGCGGAGCGAGTAATTAAAAATGTAAATGAGCGCAATTACTCCGGCCAAGATGTAGCTAATAGCGGGTTTGACGCGAGAAACGGGTTAAGGTTTTTGGACGCGGTATCCTGAAATTTGGAGGCGGTCGGTCCAACGACAGAAATATCATGCTGTCGCATGATAATTTCTACAACTCTGTAGCAACCGTGTCGAATGACGTGTACAACGAAAAATCAAATATGAGTGATTCCTAGTGATGATATTCGGATAATTCATCAGCTTCAATTCATAATTTATAATTTATAATTTGCAACCATCTAAACGATGTATTAAGATAGTCTTCTCAGAATAATTTTTCTTGAAATCCAGGATGAAACCTTATATGAAACCCTAATATGAGATATACCTGGCTTTCTTTTCACATAGCGGATATATACCGTGTAAAAAGAAGTCGTATAAAAAAAAATCAATATTGAGGAAAATGAAAAAGAAAGAAACACGCTCATCATTGTTTTTTATTGTACGATAAGTTTGTTTTCTTACTACTGAAACAATATTGCTGTCATTTTTCACACATGGTACGAAAAATTGACGCTCGTTCTTAACGTGTTAAACACGAGTATTTATCAATAAAAGAAAAGAAAAAACAAAAGCGAAACATATTTTTCTGTAAGATTTATTTTATAATTGTATCGTTTTACCGCGCAACCGTGAATAAAGCCTGTAAAACAGACTATGAATCGTGTAAAAAGGAATATCGCGTGAAAAGGAGATTCAGGTGTGCTTGTGTTCAAATAAAATTATTTAGAACGAAAAAAGAGAAAAGCCAGGTCCATCAAAGGCGAAAGCACGTTATGAAAATTCAGAAGAGGAGCAAACTGGCAAAGAAGATACAGTTTCTGAATCAGAATTTTGTTTGCGTCTTTATCCTAAGAAGCAAGTTTGTGAACAGTGCTACAGATAAGTCCGTGAATATTGTGTGGAAGTAGTCTCAATGCAGTCTCTATATGTTCCAGTTCTTTTAGAAACGCGAAAGATAAATGTCTTTGACTTCAAACACATCCTCTCATATTAGGAGCATTTTCTTAACGTCAATTTCTCTATTTCTGTAATAAACCATAGTATCTGTAGAACCAATATTTTTCTTAAGAATATACAAATAAATGACGAATTTAGTGGTGCGAGGAAAATGTACTTGCTTTCTTTTTTTCCTAATACTTAATCATCGCAGCGGTTCGCAAACTATTCGTAAACTTATCACAGAAGACTTTTATGTGTATTACACTTATTACATAAAACATTTTGAACTAGAATGACACATAATTGCAATGTTTATATTAGAAGAATGTGAAAATGTATGTAAGAAGTAACATTTATGTTTGTGTATATCATCTTAAATAGACTGCAGATTTTTATGCATTTGCGCGAAATTGAAAGTTGCGAGAATGCACAGATAATATGCAAAAATATCTAAAACGTTTAAAGTGGAATATTTGTTACGACACATGCTAAATGAAATAAATTCAAGTTCCATTTCTTTTGTCATGCCCACGGAAATGCATGAAATATATATGAAAAAACAGTGACGTTGAATATCGCAATTTATTAATTAACGATCGACTTTAATAAATACTTTGATGATTTCTGCGAAACATCACGTATATACTTGAAGAAAAAAGATCTCGTCGATGTAATCACAATAGTTCCGTGCTAATGCTAATCATCGCAGTGCTAATGAAACTACTTCAAGATCTGGAAGTACACACGTGACATACTCGCGTAAAAGACAGCGGCGAATTGTACGAACAGTTTCGCGAGTTGCTGTAAAATGGGATCTCAAACTCGGCGAACGTATCCGCCGTTACGTCGTTCTTGATAAAAAGCCCTCCCGGGAAATCGCGCACGCTCTGCGATTACGAGCCGTGAGATCATACGGAAATCACGCTCTCTCGGGGCTTGCATTCACGCGTTCGAAATCGAGTTGAGGAGAGGGAATTCCGACAACGGAATGAAACGACTCGAGTCGACGAATCCCTACGATCCACGACGCGCAAGGACCATAATGTCGCCGGCGAGGAGGCGAGGAGGCCACCGAAATTCTCGGGAATTAAACGGAAACGGTCGGCCCTCCCACCTCCCCTCCAACGTTTTACCGAGCTTCGCCCAAATTGGAAGACCCGCGGATATTAAATTCGAGTTAACCGATTCGCCGTGGTGACTCGTCCAGCTCGACGGAACTGAAACCACTCGCCTAACTCCATAAATATCGATTTTCCCGGGAAACGATGCAGCCCATCGGGTGCGCTTTGGCGCTGTGTGTACCCAACCGCTCTTGATTTTTTAAACGACTTCGAGGTGGCGTTCGCGTTTTCCTTTTAACGGCACGCGAGCCAGAGTCGCCGGTAAGCGACGCGAGCAACGTCGTTAAGAGTTCAACCGCTCGCTACCTCGCGAAATCGAAATTTCAATACATTTCTTCTTTTTTTTTTTTTTCCTTTTTTTTTTTTGTTTGCGAAACGAAAAGCAGCGAACAAACACAAAGTTTTCACCCGGTATTTATCGTCCGTAAGCTGCGTGCGCGCGCGATTGTTTGTCGTGCCGGTTGCTCGATATAATGCGTCAACACGCCATTAAAACGAACAGCTCGCCAATTATTCTCTCCTGCTCGAATTATGGCCAGGCTGCTACGACGTATCGGCAACGGTACGCGTTAGCCACCGAAGAATCAGCTGGTGACCAATTTCGCCAGGCTCGGCGCCGGTGCGAAATCAAAAAATCCATTGTGCAATCCTCCGGGGTAATTGACACGCGCGCGTTTTCCAACAATTGCTCCCCTCGCGCGGAAATTAGCAGGCCAACTAGTATCAATTTTCGTCACACCGGGCGAAACCATTGTTCTCGGACGAACAATTAACGTCATTGTCGCTCGTTCGCCAGTCGAATGTCGCCCGAGAATTCGCTTGCGAGAACCGGGCGCCGAATAAAAACGCCGAGACCGATCCGCGAGATCGTGCCCGCGATTTCAGACTGTAAATAACACAAACGCAAGCTTGAGTTCCTTCGAGACTCCGGAGAGATCGATCCGGAAAAGAAAAAGAAAAAGAAAAAGAAAAAGAAAGAAAGAACGAGGCGACCTCGCGCGACGGAATGCGATCAAACGACGGGACGGAGGGAAACACTGGGGCAACGAGGGTAGGGGGCGGCGAGAAAAGAGACATCGTTGTCGCGACAGACTGTCCGGTAGGTTTGACGAATGGATTTCGAGGTATCTTTTCACGGTCTTTCGTCGGTCGGCGCCATCGAATCGCATCCACCGCTGAGGAACGATATTTTTCACGGATAGTGATAAATATGCAAGGGAACCCGGCGTGCCACCTGACCCGCCGACTCACCTTTGCGCTACCTCAACCGGTTCTCCACTCTCGCCTCTCGTCGATGCTCGCCCGCCATTTGTTATTTCCCGCGAAAAACGCCAGCCTGTGTTCGATCGTTTCCACATTTTTCACGAGTCATTACGGAACGAGGAGGTGGGGTAGGAGGTGGGGTTGAAAAGAGAGAGACGAGCACATCGTTTCGCGTGGCTGGCTCGAGGACCCGGCTCTTTTTGGAGGAGCATCTAACCGCTCTAGGATACTACGGCCATTAAGGATTCCATCATTTCTCCCCTAATTTCCGCTTGGAATAAAAATCGAGCTATCGTCGAAGAAGATATCGATGAAATTAGCTGTCTGAAGCAAGCTGAGTAATAAATTTATCATTAACGAGTCAAGATCGATGGTTGATCCTTCGGCACCGAGTGAAAATAATCAAAAGCACGCGACCAAATAGTTGTACACGCAAGATTGCCAATATCAAATAACGATTGCTTCATAAACGAAATCGAATGCAGTAGAAATCTTCTAGATATTCACTCTGGTGGTCGTTATTTTTATAGCGTTAACAATGTCCGTTCGTTATTCTAACGTGGAAACGGCAAGTATGCATTTCGTTTATGGCCTTAAGTAAGTATAAAGAAAAATAACTAAAATTCCATCTTCTAAATTTTTTAAAAATCTGCACCAACGTTTATGTGAATTTGCAACTTCCACGCTATATCAGTAATATTCTTCAGTACTTCAAATATCGGAATCCTTTAAAAACTCTGTCCATCTGTCGATAGTCGACCGTAAAATAGCCTGCATGATAATTTTCATCACCTTCGCCGGGAAAAAATTGTGGACAGATACAAATGATTAAACAAATCGAAGAAGCGACAAGAGAACAAACTAGACGGTCAATATCGAAAAAAAAAGTTACTCGAGTATGCACGACCATGGTCACAGCCACGGAAACCGTAATTTAGAAGCAAGTATTGACCAAAGTTCATCCTCCGCCGTGCTTTCTCGTGAAAACGTTGCACAAACTCACCTCGCTGCGACAGCTCCTCGTTCCACGACCTCCCTGCCAATTTGATCCTGCAACAAAGCAATAATACTCGAATTATCGTCGGAAGTGCTTGCTCTTTTTATCGAAAAGCGTTCGTAAACGATGCTCTCGGAAAACGAGAAATGTTGCGGCGAGGAGTGTGAAAAAATTTCGCGTGGCTGGCTGGGCGCAGCAAGCGGTAATACTGCTGCAACGTGCCACTTAATCGATCTTGGATGTCCGATGGTACGCCCGTGTGTTTTCTTACGATGGAATCGATAATGGAGCCACGGAGGCCGAAGGGAAAGGATCGGCAGCCGCATTACCAATCGACCTTTTCGCCGCTCTTCAGGATTCGAGTCTCGGGTAATTGCCGCGGCGATTACCGAGAATTACGACGATAATTACCGTCATTATGCGGCGCAGTAATTTTGGTAATTACCGCGGTAAATCGTAAGCTCCGATTGCAGTCTTTCTCTTTCTCTTTCTCTCTCTCTCCGTCGCTCCACCGACGATAGATAACTTCTAAGACACCTAACCAACGGCGGCCTGATGCGAGACTCGCGTGGTATCTCGTTGCTTTTGTTTATGATAAACCAATGACCCTGCAAAAGACGAGCTCCCTCCCGGTGGGTACCATTCTCCTCGAGCTCGCGTTCCCGCCAATCCGCAGAAATTTATACGAAAGCTAATTAGCAACGGATTTCACGCGCCGCAACGAGTTCTCGGCTGCAACAACCCAGGCCAGAGACCCGATTAACCCCCTCGAAATTTGTTTCGGCCGGTTCGAGCGCGCGATTTAGTCAATCGACTACGAATACAGCAGGTGCGACTCAAACACGAGACTAGCGCAAGTGCGCAGCCGGGCCCGACTTAAAACCCGAGGTGACCGATCGTAGTGAATTCGTACGAAGCACGCCGGCTACGTTTCCGCTATTGCGATCAAACAAACGTCGAGCATTAAATCGATGCACCGAGCGGGGCGCCAAACTATCGCCAGCGGACCGGAAACTGTAATCGCGTTTCCATTCCATCGTTCTCCGAAACCATTGAAGTACCGTTCCGATCTTTTGGAAATCCCACCGTCGAAATCGATACCGTGATACCGAGCCAACACGACAGAAATATCGCTGTTTGTTCCGCGGGTTTCGTTGATCCGTCAAACGCGCGCCAGCTTGCTAATTAATTCGGGGATTTTACGTTTACAATCCCCCGGGGGCCTGTAATAATTCGGAGATTCGCCCAACGAGAAAGGCTTTTGTCGCGCGACTGCGTGTCATCATCATCGCGCGGCAATAAACAGAAAACTGGTCGTGCACGTTTCGCGCGTTAATGAGGGTTCGAAAAGCATCGGCGAAAGGAAATGTGTAATGGAAGCATCGTGCGCTTCGATGCGACGGTTTCCGGTTGACCGGTCGTCTAAAGAGACGAATTATTGCAGAGATGAAAACGTCGAGTCTCCGGTGGGGGAGGGAGGGTGGGGGGGGGGGAGAAGAAGGTGTACAGGAGAGCAAGCGGAGCCGCGAGAATGATTAGCGGCTGTGAGGGGCGGGAAATGACGAAACGCGACGCGGGCGTCGATCAACAGGGGAGTTTACAGGGTATCGTCTAAATAAATGAACGCGAGGCGCGAAACGAAAAGGCGCGGCAGTGTGGGAGGGGGGAGGGTGGCGGTGGAAATTAAAGAGGAAAGTAGGAGAAATCGAGGAACGCGTTTATCCGGGAACAACGGGGCGGAAATGAAAAGCAACCGGAGGCATCGAGAGCGCGAAGTGGAGCAGCGATGTCAATGATTCGGAAACGATCGATGAAATGACAGTTTTCAGCGCGTCGCCTGGCGTCGTGTTGCGTCGCGTCGCATCGCGTCGCAGCCACGCAGTGATTGCGCATAGTGTGACTCGCGTCCATCAACCTGACAAACGTCACGAGCGATGCAAATGGCCGAGGGCAGAGCGTCGCGTGCCTGCATTTGGTGGAATGCTAATTCGCGCTAAACTCGCACATTTTATTTTTCTCTCTCAGCCCCCCCGGGGGCTGCGTCGTAACACTGTCGGCTAGGTTGCGTGACGGCGAAATGTTCATCCGGATGTAGCGGCGCGTTGCAACAAGTGCAACCGCTACGTTTCAAGTCGAAATCTTACGTCACGTACCTGCATATTTTATTATAAAATAACAATGCACAAGTACGAAGAAAATTTTATGTTTGTGAAACTAACTGGGCGTTGAAATGTTATTTTCTTTCAACAGCTATCCCCATTCCTTCATTAATACGTGCGATATTGAAGTTCGCCATTTTTTGACGCGGCAATAGATCTTGGAGCAAACCAATTCTAAATCTTTCAACACACACGATGCAAAAGTTGTCGATGAAGTTGGATAATATTTGGCGAACAATTCAAAAATTCTCAAACTCTCGAAACTTACTCCGCTCTGGTGTTTTCGTACCTTGATCAGTTGGTATGAACCAATATTGATCTTTGAAATATTTATAACTATAATGAACACGAAGAAACGAAGAATCATTAATAAATTGATATTTTTAAATAAAGTTATAAGAGACAGAAATATATAGAAATAAATATTAATTTTATTCGAGATTTGGTAAAATTTGCAATGAAATTAACACCTGTAATAATCAAACAGACTTTATTCTTGTCACGAATTAATATCAATATTAATGTCAATTTTATACAAACGTGACACATTAATGTTTCGATTGCTCAACATTTCGATTATATTTTAACGTATATAATTTACGACACGTTATAAAAGGCTACTTGCCCGTAAATAAATGAAACGAAATTTCATTTGTTACTGTACAGACTTTTCCTGTCGCTGTCATTAAACTTCCACGCTCCGTCAGAGTGGCACGGATAATTTCAATGACCGATGCAATCAACCAAACACATATCGCCAGCATTTTTATCTTTGACGCATTTCCCTCGTGTCCAGGCTACGACGTAAGGAAAGGGAAACATACGTTACGGTACAACGATCGTTCGTGGAAATTCGAAAGAGCTATGAAAGTTTTATGACGGGACGGGCAAAGCAGACAGAGGAGGATGCACGACAGGGTTGATCGGCCGATGGTCACGGTCGCGCGATTCTTCCGTTTCATTACGCGAACGGACCTGGCCCGTTTGAGCGGCGTGCCCCACCGGGACCGGGAGCTGCACTCGAATTTTTCGAATATCGTGACTCTGGGAAATATTTGCGGGAACAGGGGAAAAAAGGCAGCGGTACAGAATGGAATGTTCCTACGGCCTGGAGGCACGCGGTATAACGAGATCTTTCAACGCCGTGGCAGTTCCCACTGGTTGCAGCATGGTTCGGATTTGCTACGCCGTCGGCTCGTAACCACGGTTCTGAAAATTGCACAATACCCTCGAAATCGCTTCCCGATGACTGTGAACGCGATTGGCAAAGAGATCGTCCGCGTAACATCTGTCGTGACTCGACATTCTCGGCGATATCGAGATTCACGACGCGACGCGGTTGTTCCTAATTTGGGCACTTCTGGAAACGAATTCAAAACGATTTCGCTTTCAGAGCGGCGCGTCGGCTGGTTAATCCGGTTAAAGCGGACGGCGAGTCGCGCCGAGGCGATAAATCAAAGCTCGCTTAATAATGAAATTCAATGCGCTCCGGTGCCGGTGTCGAGCGAGTTTTATCAAAAGCGTCTATTTATCTTTCTTACGAAACAGTTTGAGAACGGTTCGCTCATAAACGGCACCGGCCGGGGAGAGATTCTCGGCCCCGGCCCCCACGTTGGCCCGTGCTTCCTCCACCAGCACAGGGAACTGGGTCGCCGAGATTGATGGTTTTTCTTTTATCCTTGAGATCTCCAAATAGAACGCGGCGGAGCGGGGCCGCGGAGAAGGCATTCATAAATTTCGTAAACACGCCGTCCAGGTGAATGCCGTCATCTCCGCGTCACGGAATTTTAAATCGCGAGTGCCGCGGTCTCCGTGCGACGATCATTTCCGGCGGTCGAAGAAGAATTCGGCCACAAGGAGGTACAACCGGATGTGGTGGCGGCACACACTCGCGAAAGAACAGACGAATTGGACAAAGTGACCTGCCGGAATCAGAAACTCCCCGATGAATCCTGCCCGTGACCAGCAGCGGAGGCGGTACGGTTCAAGGGCCGTGAAAGCGATTCGATTTGCACAACCGGCCGCTGATTCTACTCTTTCATCAAACTCTCCCCCACTGGCTCTCGAGCCGGCTCTTCCACTTTGTCACTGTTCGCGTCTCGCGTTCTCGTAATTTCTTATCGGTTTCACCGGCGCGAATCTAGATTCGACAAAGCCGCGAGGAATCTGGTTTCGTAGAAGGGCGGCGTGATCGACACGCGAACGCGAGCGGAAAGTGGAAATCCAAATAGAGAGAGAAAGAAAACAGGAAAAAAAAATTGAAATACAGAGACAAACAGAGAGGACGCAGAACGGATGGCAAAGGCGAAAATTGACACGGGGGTGCGTCAAACGAATTTCGCTTTAAAATCTCGCCTCGTGCAATTAGCTCGGCTTGCAAACGAAGAATTCAGGTGGACGTGGTGAGGGGGGGGCGGGGGGGGGGCGCAGCGAGTGGGATAGAGTTTACCAAGTTCAAATCGAATTCATTGAACGGCGTCTATAAATACGCTCCGATCGCGATGATCAAACGCGGTGATTCCGATACGCTCGATTCGTCGCGGACGCTCTTGTTTCCATCGTTCCAGAACGATCGCGCGATCGAGAACGAGATTCGACCTCAAAGCGTCGCAACGAGAAAATTAAAGAGTCGGGGGCCGGGTGATACCGGCGTCGGGTAACGCCGCGCTATCAGCGTGTATCGCGACACGCGAGACCTGGACAAATTTTTCACCGTTTTCCCTAATGATCCGTCCTCCTCTTTCAAACATTCCGTTCCCTCTTCCCCGTCGCCCCTACCCTTCAACAGCGTGATTTACAGTCGAATCCCGATCGACAGTTGGACTCTGGTTCGTCTCTCGTCGCTGCAAATCGCAAGACAGGCGAGAGCCTTTCTGACGTTTCAAAGTCTCTGCCCAGAGTTCCTTTCAGTGCTGCCACTCGAAGGAACCACGAGCGAGACTCGCTTCCGCGTATGTGTCGTATTTAATCCGCGTTTTACGCCTCGCTGGCTTCGAGCCTGATTCAATTACGAAGCGAGACTGGTTAGACCCACTGTCGACTCGTGTACACACTAACGTCGATCCACCTTGTTCGCCGCTCCTCCTCGACTGTTGCTACCACCACCCGCCGCTACCCTCCCTCAAGCTTGGAACTTCCAACCTCCGGAATACAGAGAATTATTCCCACAGACGTACAAACGTGGCGTTTCTGCCAAGTGATCCTCCGGCGAACACCTCCTCCCACCCCCACCCCTTCGAAACATTTCTCTGACTACAAACGGAAAAGGAATAATAGAGAGTGCTACCGAGATTGCATGCACGAATTTTCGCCTCCAAACATCCGCCGCAATCCCTCGTGATAGTTTGACAATACCGTGGCTTGGAAATTAATTTCCGTCAAACGTTCACGAGCTTGACGCGATGATACGTATGTACGTACATATCTACTCTCGCGCGATCACGATCTCGCCCTCGTTCCGTGGAAAGACTGACCCAGAGTAAATACGTATATATGTTTCAGGTATATTGGTGATTAACGGACGGCTTGTTTTTCCTCTATTTCTCCCTAGTTCCGGGAATTTTCGAGAAAACTCGAGAAAGATACGTGCTAAGCTTTGCAAGTTCAAATCAAAAGCATCGTTCTCGATCAAATTTTTGGAGTTTATTTATTTTTGTATCTAATATTCAAACGTAATCTACGTGGCCCGTCTTAGGAAGTTGGCATGAAGAAAACGTTGGAAATTTTTACCGTCAGGATTATTAAATTAACTAATTAATACAATTTAACTCCTACTTGTGTAAAGTTGTCGGGATACAAATAATTTATACAGGGTGATTTGAAACCCCGGAACCGTTAATATTCATCGAGAAAAGTAAAAAATTGGAGGAGAAGAAGATTCTATTGGCAGATGTTAAGAGCAATAAGCTATTATGAAGCAGAATGAATTTTGGCATTGACTTTTCATCGTATCACCTATCCCGCTTGCGAGATTATGACTTACTGTGACTGGCTATGACTTACTGGCCGTAATTTTTACTCTACTGGCATTAAATTTACTCTTATTAATAATCTATTTTTATCGAACAGATTGAGAAGACTGTGAGAGAAACTTGCGTGGAAATTTTCCACACACGTTGAGTCCACATTGAACAGAACTGTTCGCGAAAAAAAAGAAAGACAGCATCGTGTCCACATTGAAGCTCGCAAATAGTTCGCTGGCAGATCACAAGCAATTACAGACGAACAGATTCTTTGATGCACCGCCTCTCGAGCCAATATTATTCACTGTTCGCAGGAATGTCCATACTGCCAGCAAACACGGCTTGTGAATATAGCAGATCCAGAAATATGTTTCGAGTTTGCGAACGAGCCATTTGATGTACCGGCTACAAAGTGAACAGTGTTTCCTGTTCGTACGTAACTTGCTCGCAATCCTAGCGAATTTCTCACGTACCTTTCTTCATTTTTCTATATTTATTATTTTATAATATATTGTATCTTGAGATTCGTCCGTTCAGTAATAAACATCGTTACTACTATTATTAATCTCTTAGCTGTTTAAAAAGAAAATTACGAAGTTTTGTAGGTAATATTAATTAAGTTAAACGATAAAATTATTGATTTTTCAAAAAAAAAGCAATCAATGTTATTTCAATTTTACAGCAACTGCACATACTCGGTATTTGACGAGTATCACCGTCGTTCTAGCGGCACAATATAGATACACACTTTTAAAAGCAGCACCACAGCTAAGAGGTTAAAGTTAATCGATCACTTTGACGACTCGTTACGAAAAATGATGGAATAAGCTCGTGCGCTAGCTAGTGATTACTTCCATGATTACGTCCTCTTCCCAGTTTTTTCAGTGACGAAGGAGCTTCGTAACGGGAACAAGTAACAAGGGTAATGTTTACTCAAAGATACAGCGAAGTCGCGGCGCGGCGTGACGCGGTGCAGATGTGGGTAACTCGACGTGTTGAGTGCATCAACGTACGGAGCACGTTTGTTACGTTACCAATTCTCCGCGAGAGGCCGTCTGCAGGAAATGTAGCGGCTAATGGGTCGAGTGTGTTTGCGAAGTGTCCAAGTATAAACGCAGGTGCAGCCGAGTACGGCGCGCGTGCTAATTTTAAGGTGTATTTGTGTACTCGTTGCAGGAAGTGCGCGCGAGTTATGTGTCAGCAGCCGAGCCCCTCGGCACTCGTAAGAGAGGAGGACGCCCGCTACCGATATTTTTCTTTCTCATGCTTCTCCTTCGGAGCACCTATTATATTTTAAGACCGTTTTAGAATTATTCCTACTTCAAATTTACCGAATGTGGGTCTCTAAAGCGACGTACACAGGTTTATAATCCACGAGTAGAACGATTTTTCGTTCGTTCCGTTGCTACTTATAGCATCGTCGTGTAACATTCGCATCAAGATCGAGAGGGTGTCATGAACTTAAATGCCAAAACTACGAAAGCGTGTGTAGGGGAAAGTTTGAATGAAGAAATTGAAAAAAAATTCCACTCCGCTAGTGACAGAGTTAGAGAATTACATAAAACGAAAGGATTAAAATACACTAGATATTAAATTATACAAAAAAAAAAAAAAATTTCCTTGTGGTTGTCAATTCTTTCCAAAAATACGATTCGATACGAAGCGATTGTTCGATAAAGGTGTAAGCAGGTGCGTGTAAACGAGTTTATGCAAATACGCGACGTCCGCTGGTTTCACGGTCACGCGAAAAAGAATTATCAACGTTTTTGGTTGTCGGTATCGCACGCATCATAAAAATCCGGAAGCGCAAGGAAGCGCTCTGTCCATGGGGGAAGCAGCAGCGTAAGAATTTCCTCTCTTCAGGGGTCGTGAGCAAAGTTGACCCAGACAGAGAGGCAAAGGGGAGAAGAAGAGTGAGGAATACTCGTGGGGATGAAAGGTCGCGAGGGGTGAATTCCTTCGCGGCGGTGGACGGGCCGGGGGGTTAGGCCGGCAGTATGGAATTACGAAGTTTAAGATAAAATGGATTCGCGGAATCTGAAATAGAAAATTCCCTGGCTAATACCACTGCGGGATTCTCATTCTCTTCGTGTGACCTTCGCCATTCGGGGACTTCGGTTTTCTTCGTATTCGAGGGAGCGTCCTCCCCCGCCGCGCTATAGACAAAGAGGAAAAGGGGAATAATCGAACGTAGATGAAATCGGCCGAGTTCTTTCAAGCGATCTCGCACCCGTGTGCGTTCCTTTCCTTCCTCCCTTTTTCCCGGATCAGTTCGATCCTGTCCTTTCAACCACTCAAATTTTCGATTCTACGCCTCGACCAACGCATGGTGACGAATTTCATTAAATCAGACTAATTTTCCTCCGTTCTCTTTCTCGCTAAGCGCCCGCCATATAACCCTCGAAACGAAAAACTCGAAGCGGAAAACACGAGACAGCAGGAGAGTGGCGGTTAAAAAACAATGGACAGGCTGAAAGAAAAGCGGAACGGCGAGGTTGAAAAAGAGGAGGAGAAAGAAAGTGGAAAACACGAGGAGAGGCGGTCGAGGGGGGCACGAAAATTTAGCCGACGTTCGCATAAATTAATAAGATACTTCTGGCAGCGGGGCGGGCGAAGCTGACGTCACTAGCAGCCGGGGTACACAGAGTTTCAAGTACAGTGGAAAGCAGCCACCAGTGGGGAAGAAGGGGTTAGCTGAATTATATCGGAAGCCACTAACACACCCACTTTTCCCAGTCAACGTGCACGGACTCCTTATACCCATTGCATCCGGCACGCTTTCACGCTAATCGGATTTTTGTACCCCCCCATGGTGGAGGAGAACCAACGACCAGAGACGAAATTGTCCCTCCCAGATAATGCAGCATACCAAAGAGAACCAAAAAAGAAAGAAAGAAAGAAAGAAAAGAAAAAGAAAAAGAAAAAGAAAAAGAAAAAGAAAAAGGAAAAACTGTGGTCGAGCGAAAGTTTAGGTTGAAACGGAGTGGTTGTCGGCATTGAGTGAAATAGCGGACCGTGCTTTAAATCCTTTTAACCACTACAGGAAACGTGTAGCCCGATAAAACAAGCGCTCTATAATTCGGCGACGAACAATGATCGTTGTTTCGCATCGATTCGCAATCGATAATTCGATCGAGGATTGGCGATCGATCGGTGTCTAGACATCGCTTGGCAAACGCCAGTCCAATTAATTCGGCGCTATTGTGCTTAATTTACCGACCGGCGATCGTTTAAATTTATTCGCAATTTCAATATCACGGTGTCAACACGGTCGTCGCTCAATGCCTCGTTCTTGTTACGTACGAATCGCCGATATTGAATTTAATCTGGCCAATCCGGGCGGACCGTCGATTAGAAGGAGTCAAGTTCAACGACAAAGAAATCGAAAAATACACAGTTCCGACGCTACGGATTGAAAGCTCATCGAAAAGAAAGATAAAGATAAGATCGAAAGAGGATTGTGAACAAACGATTAATGACTGTTACGTGAAACGCAATCAACGTGGCAAAAAAAAAAAAGACATACATGATGTCCAACGAGCAACGAGAAGATCAAGGATATAGAAATATATCAGCAAAGTGATTCTTGCCGCTGACTTTCGTTTGGAAATACGAAGCGTTTGGAAAATCTGTGATTACACCGCATGTCTGACCATTGACGGACATGCATTACTTCGAAGCTGCTGATTATTGACTGTATTCCTGGCATGCATGCGTAATGATGCGTTTAGAGGCAAAATTTTCGTTCGTTCATAAAATATGTGCCTGTGCTTTGGTATAAATAGTAATTGATTTATTTACCTAAGACTTGTGAAATTCAGATGATAATTACATACATAAACTCAGAAAAACTAATCTGTAGAATAAATATACGTAAAAATAAACATATGAAATGTATAAAGAATTAATATATTGTACATGTATAATTTGAAAGTAGGTTTAGAAGTAAGTTTAGGTATTTTGCCTGATAAATTGCACAAAGTGTAATAAAAAGGCACGAAGACAACTGTTAAAGAAAAATTTCAAAATTCATAGGCATTTGAATAGCCAATTATATTTACCACAATTAGTATGATGGATTTTTAAAGAAAGACATACATATCTATTTAGCTGAGAAGAGTATACGTATTAATCAAGTTATGTTTATGACAAATGCGAGCAACTGTTCATGTAATTATTACGTTCTTCATGCATTCAACGTTCGTCACGATGTCTTTAAAATTAATGAATGAATATTCGTCTTTGACCAGTAGTATAATAAGACAAGCACAAATTCGATCGTTTGGTAGGCACCATAATCTTCCTTTATAAAACGTTGATTCAATCCAACGTACAGACCCAAAGAAGCGAGCTCGAACTTCATTTCCACCTCGTTCAAGTTCTCGATGCTCGCGAACGTTCGATCTGTTTGGCAGAGAAGTTGGCGAGAAATTGTGTCGCAACGTTATTTTCATAACAGCGTTCGAGACCAACGTGGGATATAGTGGTTTTATAATAAACCAATAATCCGGCTGGTCCACGGGGAAAACGAGGCTTTCAGGGTTCCATCTAGAGGAGCCAGTAAGCGCGGACAATTGGGCTCGAACAAGGGGGACGAAAAGGATATAAACGCATTACAGAATATAACGAGCCGCTATCTTCGAGAGAATATTTCCTTTGTAAAGGATCGATCATCAACCGGGACGTTTAAATCGTGGTCTGTTTTTTCTTTCTTTTTTTTCTTTTATTTATTTTTTTTGTTGGTCCAATTTATTCTTCCAAAATTAACTGAACACGCGCGTTAAGTAGAAAACACGCGATTACGGTTCGCGCCAGGGTAACATCGACCTTGTTATTCGATGTGCTTTCACGCCAACAGAGCAAACGTCCGGTCGGCCACGTACATAAATTAACCGGAAATCTCTGCCGAGCTAATTATCGATGCAAACTCGTCGCGAGCCTGTCTCGCCTCGACCTCCGATAATATATCTATATATGTAGGCGTGGTATCGCGTCGATCGGATTGCAATCTCGTCACACCTTCTATCAATAGTAAACTTGTCAACGCGGTTTCTATTAACGCATCGGAGGACGTTCGAGACGATAAGACACGCTGAACTCTCGATAAGAAACTGGGTCGGCCGTCATCGGTGATCGTGTCGAATTTCGTCGTTCAATCGGACTGCGTCGTTCATCGGATATTTAAAAACTGCTTCTCTGGGGCAGAGAGAGAGAGAGAGAGAGAGAGAGAGAGAAAGAGGGAGAAGAGAGAGGAGCTGGAAAAACTCAAAGGCCGTAAAGCACGCAAAGAGGTCGCACGGAATCGAACTCAGCTTCTGAGCTTCTGACTGACAATGAGTTCCAAGCGTCAATTAACGGAGATCGAAGATTAAGAAGATTCCTCACGGGTTGGGGAGCGTTTCATGGGATTCTGACTCGCTACAAAGGGGTGGTTGACGTCGCAACGAGAAGAACTTGAATAATTTCGAGGGAGCGTCTTTCCTCGTCGCGTTCAAAGGAGTTCCTCCTTCCATATCCGTGGAAGTGCACTTTGTTTCATTAAAGCGCACGCGATATATCTACGCGCCCGCGGAGGCGAGGAAAAAAAAAAGGAAAGAAAGAAAGAAAATGTTTGCCTTAATTTCACATTCCTTTGTGTCGCACCTTGCATCTTGACTTGGCTCGCGCGAGCTTTAGTACATTAATATCACGGCAAGTATAAACTATTCTCACTTCGAATTTTTTTCTTCTCGTACGATTCGGTTATCTTTTCTCGTTTCTCGCATCAGCGTCTCAAATCGCGTCGCGCGGAAGGAAAAATAACCAGCCGTTCGGACAGAAACGTCGGGAATATATCGATATTAGACGGTGTGTCTCGGATAAGATGCTTTCAAAATAAAAAAAGAAAAAAAAAAAAAAAGGAAAAACTGTTCGTCACTCGCCAACATTTACGATCCATTTGAAGAATGATCGAAGTGCCATATAGCCAAGGCACGACGAAAGAGCTTCCCCTCGTTCCTGCGAACCCATCCCGGTTATTATCTATCGATATCAACCCCTCTTGGTCGCCCCCGGCACGGCGATTATTCCTGTCACCTCATTCATCGCGCAAATATCTGCGAATAATAATCACTCCGCCCCTTCTCCTATGTAGACGAAAATAAAAGTCGATCGGGGAGCATGGGATTTGAAAGTTCCGCCCTCTTAGATTCAACGAGGATGCAAACGCCGAACTTACACGCTTCGTCACCGATCAACTTTTAATAAAATTTTCAAACTCGGTTAATCGAAACCCGTCCATCGATCGAATCCAATACCCCGAACATGTATGCTATCCCCCAATTGTACACGGTGCCCGATAATCAATTTGCAATTACAACTTTCGACTCACGTTCGTCTCGTTAAATCGTTTCCCAGCGATGGATTCGAACGCGAAACAAACAAGGACAAGGCGCTTGACGATACGAGCGATCATCGCGCATCCGACGCGAAGGGTGGTAACAGTTGATCCAACAGTCGGCGTAGCACCGACTCCCATTAGGTGTCGCGCTAATCATTCCGCGCTAATCCATCTCTCAACCCTGTTCCAGCCAACGTCCACCCTATTCCGGCCCATCCGAGCCGCTCCACAATCCCTACCACCCGACTCGGTTTAAAGATAACAAATGTTGGACGTTTAGGGGCCGCGATTACGACGGGTCATTCGTTTCGTGCGTCAGCCAGTTCGAGGAAACTCGGGATCGCGGCTCTCTCTCCCTCCCTAAAACCTACCGGCCATTACATCCCTCGTCCTCCCTCGTCCGGATCACGTTAATTACGTCGTTACGTCAACGTGTCGCCGAACCATTGTTCGTCGTTGAACGACATCGAGGCGACCAACTTATCTTCGCGTCTGCTCTCAAATTTCCGACTATACGTCCAAGATCTTCACGTTGTATGTACGTACGACGTCGTGAAAGTGTGCGCGAAACGACCGCCGATGATTAGCCGGATGCGCCGGTAAGTGGTATTAGGCAAAGTCCGAGGTCGCGCGTTCGCGCCAAGACTCCTTGGACGGAGTTTCACGAGTAACTCCTCAGTCGCAGTCAAGTTCACACTCGGTATCTATGGCCGAGGTGAACGAGGAGAGAGGGAGGGGGAGGAGGGTGGAGGGCAGCCCCGCGGTAAATCGAGCAATTTCGAGCTTAACGCTCGGACGAGAGACCGAGGGAAACGTCTTTGTGGAAGAGCCGTTACGTTCGAGCCTTCGCCGACGGATTAACCCGCTTGTAATCTTCCTCCTTCACGCTGTCACGGACTTTGGCTCCATTCCGCTTCTCCATCCTTCAGTCAATGAATACGAAATGCCAACTGTTATAACGTCTCATCCAGGCCGAGTCTCTTCTTGACGTCCGCGATACGAGAGGCCATTGTTTCCAACGATCCGAGCAGTATCCGATCCTCGACGGATTATAAATGTCTAATTAAACGACGGCAAACTAATTTTACGTTCTAACGAAAAGAAAGAAAGAAAGAGAGAGAGAAAGAGGACACGATGCTTTTAATGACCGTCCTCTTACCTGGCCCGCGATAATTCCTCGAAATTGCAACTGCCAACGATTTAACGTGAAAAGGACGGCAGCGATTCGCGACTGTGTCCTAGGTCACGCGTGAATGTTCACGATGATCGTCGAGTGGTTCGCGTGGTTCGCGTGTCGGGACAATAGGAGACAGAGGGGAGTGAAAAAAGGAGGAGGAAGAAACCGGCAAGCGGTGAAATTTCGCCCCATGTTCCGTATAATTCCATTATGAACAAGGTCGCATTCGTTTTAATGTTGAACGCGTAATTCGAAGCGGATTTAGCCGGATGTGCTCACTCGTCCGTTTATTCGCAGACTGACTGGCACTCGGTGCACAAAGTACCACGTGATCCATCCCTCCAACAGCGCTCGGTCAGTGTCCGTTCGCACACCGATGCAACCCACCCCCGACGATGGCTGGAACGCGTCCTCGCTAAAGCGAGGAGCACGGACAACGGCTTGCACACTCGTGCGTCCGCTTTCCTCCCTAGGTAGCCACCACTCGGCCCTCTCTCACCCGCCTGCACCTCACCCCCGCCCCCGAGAGCCGCAACCAATCCTCGCAGCCGGAGTGTTACCGGATTACAATGTTTGCCGGCGACTGTGCAAACACCGTGTGGTTCCTCCCGTGTACGCACATCCACTTTCACGTGGACGCGAATCGGTGCTCCTTGTTCCACACGTACGCGGCCCCGTGATAACACAGTGTCGACCAGGCGGCATAAATAGAGGCAAACGAGCGACCGCGCCCGCGTTACCGGCACGCACGCGCGCACACACACACACACACACACACACACACACACACACACACACACACACACACACACACACACAGAGGCATACGCACTGAAACACGAGAGCACACTAACACACCGCGGAATCACCGAGCGAAAGAAAAATGTCCGCGATTTCGCTCGGATATTCGCGTAGAGAATTTTCCAACCTGCAGGGTGTTCCGCGACTCGTCGTAACGTTAACCGACTGGCAGAGGTGATTCACACGTGTGAAAATGTGTCGAAAAGAGAGAATCAAATTTGTTCGTTTTCGAGAAAATCGAGCTTGAAGATTTGTCGACTTGAATTTCATTACTGGACGCGAATAATCGACGCGAGGATATTCTTCGCGCAAGAACAAGCGGAGAGTGTAGAACGAAATTTTTTTCGTTTAAGGTGTCACTAAACTACGAATACGTCTCGTTTAAATATTGCCTCGATAGATTTTCAAACTCGACTTTCCCGATGCGTCTCTCACAGAGAAATTTCATCCCGTTTTCGCGCGTGGAATAACCTCCTGTCAGTCATTCTTTCATTCTGTCGCGTTTAGAATTAGCAAAATTCAAGCACTCTCCCAGTATCAAGTAGACTCCCGTATAACGGGATTAATATGTTAATGAATTCACGTTACAGGAAATGGTACCGTACGGAAACGGTTTTCTCACGCAACGCACAACAATCTAAAGTAATGTGTCTGAAATGATTATTGCCATGCCAACTTTTATTTTCTGATGTTTTCTATGACCTGATTATTGTATCGTATGTAATAAAATTTTTTTCATTTCATAGAAACTCGTGACGATAACAGCGGCCGCGTTAAAAAAGCAGAATAATGACGAAACAGAAGAAGATGCAACGCTCAACTAAAGCAGATTTAATTTTTAAATACGAGGAATTCCTGTAGTTTATTTAGCGCGTTGTACGAGGAATCACGTTGATATGAAAACAGTAGTAGTCAGCAATATCTTTGGCGCGTTATACGAAATTTCCACTGTATGCTCGATGTTCTCGCGGCTTTAATCAAGGAAATTTTATTCTTTCTCCTTTTTACACGTAGAATCGATTGACGACGAATGTTGCGGGACACCCTGTATATACATACATACATAACTATATACATAGGAGAGCCCTGTACATGTTTCCCGTTCGATGCGTATTCTTCCCACTGTTTTCTCTCTGTGGCGAGCTTTTGTTTTCACAGCGGTGCGCGCAGAGCAACGGGGTAAAAGAGTGCGATCCTATGCGTGAATACGAAAGAAGTTTCTATTCTCTATTCTCTGGCTTGCTCTTCCTTCTTTGCCCTGGCTACGCTCCCGCGGCACGACGCGAACTTGTGCACGCTCCGCGGGGATTAAATCGAACGCGAGATGTTTCCTTTCAGAGAAACGCTCGCGCGACCGATAACGATACTCCGGGATTGTACGCTCGAGGAGGTGTACGGGAGGTTCGCGCGTCGCGAGAAATCATCTCGCAGTCGCGTCACGTAGAAAGCGAGAAGCCGCGTAACGTTGTGCCGCGTGAATGGAACCAGCTATTTTTCCTCGCTCAGCGACGGAATTCTCGTCGGCAGATGGCATTTCGAAAAAAGGATGAAACGCGGCACAATAGCTGTCGCGGTGCAGGCCCGTTCGAGAAACAGGGAAACACTGTCGTACGAACGTTTACCCTGCATCCTAACGCGTTTAACGTTGGCATACACAGTTGTCAATCCACCGGAACGATAAGCAGATCGCGCGCCAGCTCGCGAGCAACGTTACAACAATGTGTCGACGTCACGTGCAGTCGGGGAGGAAGGTGGAACGCAGAAGGTGAACGAGGGAGCGCAAACCTGCCAGTCGGAACTTGACAAAAGTTCAGACACTTGCTAATGAGTGGTATACACTTTGCCGATGCACGTACACCTTGCCTACTCTCGATCTCCCGAAACTACTCGGTGGTTTGCCGCTTCCGCTTCGTCTATGTGTCTCGTGCAATCGGTTGGCCGAAGCGACGCGCCAAACGCAAGACCAACGACCACTCAGCCGCATCTGCGCCGCTGTCCGTCGAGATTTTCTGTATCTCCTTGGGAAAAAAATGTATGTCTCTTTCCGAAGCGACTTCACCCCATCGGGTATCGGCCGATATATTCGTTCATACACCGATTTTACATCCCCCCTACAGATCATATTCACCTTTTTTGCAAATCAAATCAAGTTTTTCTACAAATCTGTTTAATAGTAATGCGTGTAATAGCGTGTAATAGGTACTTAAACAAAAGACAACGTGAAATGCATATACACGTACCATACATTCAACAATAAGCCTACCTCTGCGCGGGATAGTTTCATATACATATTCTTACAATCTGTAAGAGTGATAAAGAGTTGCAACAGAATGACTAATAACATCTACTAAATGTTTATGGTTTGTACGAGTCAAAGTAATTACCAGTAAAATCGCAGGAAACGATAAAATAACATTGTATCACTTCACTTTTCTATTACGTCACCCACAAGATGACTGATTTGCTAAAGGATGAATTTCATTCGCAGAAAGGCGAATATCATCTTCTTGTAACATCGATCAAAGGAATAGCTTAGATTATGTTTAGGTTAGGTTAGGACGATAAAACGTTGATGTACAAAGACAAAGGTTACGATAGTAAGAAAACGAGACGTTATTCTTGGCAAGACTCGTGTATTGAAATCGTAGCGTCGATCGTCCTGGAGGCATACTAAAAATATCGTAGGGAGAAAGGCTGTTCAAATTGCGAGGATTAGTGCGAGCAAGGATGTGGATTGCTTTAGGTCCGACGAAGACCTTCTTCTCCAGTTAACCTATCGGATCGAATAGACAAGAGGGTGGACAAGCCTTTGAAAAGCTACGATTCCCAGATTACGGGCTTCCGATTAAGTTACCACTGGCCCTGTCGAAATATCGACCAGCTTTTTGAGTTTCCGGTCGTTCGAGCCGCCGATTTTAAACTTCGTCCACGAGCGCGAGCAGCGAAACGAAACGTAATTGTAATCAGATAACAGCTGAATTACACCGGTTGGATCACGGGCTTCCACTTGCCGCGCTAACCTCCCACGGAGTCACTTTCGAGATAACAGAGGCGATTTCATCGCGCAGAAGATCATAATTGTAAACACGATGTAACTCCAAGGCAATAAAGCGCCGACTGTAATAGCGGTGAAGAGCAACGAAGAGGAAACCCGCTCGCTCTCAGCTTTCTTTTTCACCGTTTACGAAGTAATAATTCGCACAATCGGATGAAGCGGCTCGTCCCTCGCAAAGGAGCACAGTGGGAAAAAAGAAAAAAGAAAAAGAAGGGGGGAAAAAAAACTGGGGAAATCTTTGCTATCGTTCGCTTCCCCTTGTGGATTTACGTGTCTGACGATGTACGTGCCGGCGGAGCTTCGCTCTTGAAAAAGGGAAATGAACGCGCGCCCATCTCTGAATCAACCCCTCCCGTTGAAGTTTCATTTCGCGTATCGTCTTTGGAACCGCGCAATTTTCCCAGCTGTACGCGCGACCGAGGCTGTGCCCGCTTCAACCGTTCCAACCGTTACCGTATAAGTGCATTTCAACCCTGCGTCAAAAAACGTACATCTTTGAAGCACGTGCCTCGCTTTGCTACCCGCATCGTCGTGCTTATAACGACCTTCGGCCTGCTGCACCCGCGCCGCAAGACAACTCTCGCACTTTCTATCCCCCGTCGAGAAATTCAGACCGGGAAAACTGAACGCGACACCGGTTAAACACACCAAACACCTACGAATGCCGGCCGACGCCGATGTATATTTACATGAGGGCGATTCCCAACGATTTCCAACCTAGTGGCTCCGTTACATCGAAATCGTCCCGCCTCTTTGCGATCCGCTTACGGTGAAGAATCTCCCGTCGTGAATCGCATCGATCGACGCCCTTCCCGCGTTTCAGCGAAGTTTTTCTCTATGACGAGAAAAAAAATCTCCTTCCGAAGTAGTTAAGAATCACCAATGATCTAAGAAGAAAGATGTGTTAATGATCCAATGTTAGAAGCTCGTCACAGTTAAACAAATTCATCGTCAGTTACTAGGTCGTACATGAAGAATCATTCAAACTGAAGATATTGAAGATCTCTTAATACTGATTTCTCCTTTTTTCTAATATCATTAATAAACAAATGAAATGAAACAAAAAAGGTCTTCCCGATGGCCATTCTCATTTCGAACCTTGAATTCTGCGTCACTCGTTTCTCATTAGGATTAGAAACAAGCGAAAGAAATCTCGCTCGTCTTTCTCGACAACGCAATGCAATCGAATCCGACCGAATTTCCGCTAATTATCGCGATACCCTGACAACCGTGCCGATGTTTTGCAAAGCCGAGAGCACAAAGGGAGGATTAATTTTGAAGAATTAATTTCCAAGACAATTTCCCCAGCAAGAATCATGGCGGAGGCACTTTTATCAAGACCAGACAAACGAAACGCTCCAAGTTCAAGCCTCTTCCTTCGTCCTTGGCGCGAGCCCTCGAGGAATTTGAGAGGCAATCCCATTTGCGTCCTACCATTGCTCCCTTCCCTCCCCGCCTCCCTCACCCCTTCCCACCCACCATCCTCAGCTCTCCGGCTGGCATTAACGTTTCTCCTCTTCTTTCTCGCGTCGCTACTTCCACCTCCTCCTTTTTTTACGCCTTATCTTCCACTCTTTTTACCAGGGTAAACACAAGACGGTGATACCAACGGATGGTTTCATCGGGCTCTTTGAGAGGCCAACCTCGGCTCGCCTCATCTTCTTGGCAATCTGTTGAAGCGAATCATAACGCGCATGCCCCCTTAGCCTCGACCTACGACCGAGGACCTATGACGTAGACAAGCACGAGGCACGAATACGAGGCACGCGGATAAAGACGAAAACGAGTCGCAGGATGGAAGAAAAAAAAGAAAAAGAAAAAGAAACCGACGATGGCACGGTTGGCGCTTTGATGTCGGTCGCTTCCGCGATCGTCTAAGAAACCAGTGTCTATCCACCTTGTTCTTTCCCTTAGCCTGTCGCGATACGCTCTTCTACGTCGAGGG
Organism: Frieseomelitta varia; assembly: GCF_011392965.1. Taxonomy (NCBI): domain Eukaryota; kingdom Metazoa; phylum Arthropoda; class Insecta; order Hymenoptera; family Apidae; genus Frieseomelitta; species Frieseomelitta varia. The sequence continues at coordinate 662,700 of NW_025109939.1, read as the reverse complement.
AACGAAGAACGTAATGCTGATGAACTGGATAGGAGAACCGAAGATCTCGTTTATTTTCACCATCCCTCCAGCATCTTTGACCCGGCTTCTTTCTCAAACACGTACGCGCGTACACGCGTAAAACGACCCACGTAGCTTCAAATAATACGTGTATATATAAGACATTCTCGCCCCTTCGCCGTGTAATGTTTGCCTTTTTTTGTTTTATTCTTTTCTTTTTTTCACGGTGGATAAGCCGCGCGTCTTTCCCCTCCGCAAATATACGATTGAAACGCGACGATGGTCGCGTCGAATTTCTTTCTGGAAGCGCGAGAGGAAGCGATGAAACGTGACGCTCTCGCAAGAGAAGCCGACGTTCCGAATTATACATACAACAATAAATGGAAGCGAGTGGCGCGTAAGAAGCAGAATCCCTCATATAATTGCTAAATCTCTCCGCCGTTGAAGATCCCGAGAAGTTGCATTAAATCTCCAAATGTGCCACCAACTGAATCGTTTCCTAAGCTGCAATAGTGACTGACAATGCGAAGTGCTCGGAGAAATTGTATATAAAGTTGAGGCGCCTGAACGCGTAAGCCACGGTCTACGGTAAACTTTCCCGTCTGACTAGAGACGGTATAATACCACTGGAATCTTATCCCGCCGGTATAACACTCTCATTAATTGTATGCTTGCATTACGTTGCAAGAATAATTGTCATCTTTTTCCTGTTTTTGTTTCGCTCGTTCCTCTCGCTGTTATCGTACACTCGCGACAAAGAACGAAGAAATATTCCTTAATGAGTAGAAAATTACTCGTTCGTTTTTTCTTTTTCTTCCTTTCTTTTTTTTTTTTTTTCTTTTTTTTTTTGTAACCCGGAGCGCGTTGGCGCCTCTCGTATTCGCGGCGAATCAAACTTTTTTGCACCGACTACTTAGTCAGCTTTGCGAAGAAACGAACGACCGTAGCGAGACGCGACGAAAGACACGAGAACCGAATTAACAGTTGACAGGGGCTGAAAGACTAAAGACAGAACGGTTGAATATTTTCGACTAGGCATTGTTCTCAGTCCTAGAGTCGTTAGTACTCGAGCGTACTTTCGACGGGTGGCCATAAGCGTAAGAGGCTGCATCGCGTACCATCCCCACGAGAGCGTAACGCTTGTAATAATTATGATATTCCGTCATGGAGTGGTTTTGATCCCCTCCGGCTAGCCCCCTCCGCTCGCACCTACATGCGCGTACCTTTGCTAAGGCCCCCCGCATGATCTCTCTCTCTCTCTCTCTCTCTCTCTCTTTCTCCCTCGGCCCCCCAGGGGGTTGGGGCGCGGCCGTGTTTGCTCTATCGACCGCCGACGATCCACGAACATAACCGAACGTGCCCGAATGCCATCGAGCAACGGCACACCACACCGGTTATCTCCCCGTCGCGTGCCACCTCTTCTCTTCTCTTCTCTTCTCTTCTCTTCTCTTCTCTTCTCTTCTCTTCTCTTTTCCCTTTTCTTCCCAGCCTTTCTTCGCTCCTTTCGTTTCTCTCCTTTTTTCCCTTCTTTCTCTCCGATGGCACCGCGTATATTATACACGTACACTTCGCCTGGCATCCGCTACCCCCTTTTGCCCTTCGGGCCACTCTTTCCTCTTTCATTTCTCTTTCTTCCGTTTTCTTCGAGCCGGTGCTTGCGCACTTGGCGCTTCCACTGAGTCCTCGCCGCCCGGCAAAGAGCGGAATCCCGAGGAAAGACGAGACAAAAGCGGACCCGACTTTTCGAACGTTGCTCGGCCACGGAAGAAGATGTAGGGAGGAATCGAAGGAATTCCCGCGGAAGTGGAATTTTTTCGCGGGGCAAACTGGATCCCTCATCGGCCACGGTAAAGCGATACTTTTGTCTTTACTTGGCGATTAAAATTCCACCGAGAAAACAGAGAGTGTTTGAAAAAAAAATCACCCGATACTTGAGGTACTCATAATATTCACACTACTCGTCAAGAGGAGTAAGAAACGTCTAAGTCCTAAAAGCAATCCTTTGTCATTCACTTTTGTTCGATCTCAGAAGCCAATCTCTCTGTAATACATACTGAATGTGTAATCGAAGGAAGAGCACAAATTCAAAGTATTAATTAAGCAACGGACACTGTTAACAAGAATAATACTTACTGAAGATGCGTTAAAAAAACATGTACGAGCGACCAAGAGATGATTCTTCATAAAAAAAAAGAAATAAGAATAAAATTGTTAGTTTGAGTAAGGTTTGAATAAAAATGTTTCTGTCGGAGGAACAGACAATATTACAAAAAAGTTCTCGATATTTGTAACAAATACTGATACTGAATGCTGTTCAATGAATAGTACTCGAATGTAAAAATGCATTTTTGATTAAATATTCTAAAATAACTTCCATGGAACTTTTATTATATAGATTCTAAAACATCTGTTTCGTGAGAGCTCTTATCTAAAAGTGTACACTATAAAAATTCTACAAAAACAGATATTTTTTTTATCGGAAATATGCAAGTTCGAACAGAAGTTTTTTAGAAACGAATATCTGTTTATCTCGATTCCTGCTTTGCATTTTCTAAACGATTACATTATATTCAGTAGGTATTATTAACAGATTCACTCGTAAAATCGAACGAAGGTGAACGATAAAATTCATGTCTTGTCGAAAGGTTGCTTTTGGGACCTACGTTCGTCAAATACTTTTTTTTTTTGGGAAGCGCCCCAGACACTTCAATTTTTTCAACACCCTGTACATCTCGCGAGAAAGCAAAGTTTCGCTCGAAATTCCGACGATTCGAGGCCTCTCTGATTCCCGTAAAAATGTTTCAGCCTCGTGGAACGTTTCAATTCGATGGAAAGCTCTTCCGTGTATGTTGGTACGCCGAGCGTGATAATCCCCCCCTCCTCCGCCGTCACACCGGTCGTTTTGTTCCGTCGTGACAATGAACCGATGAACGAACGCGTTAGGTTATTAACGCTCGTGCATTTACGACTTAATTAAGCAGCGACAAAGATTTCGGCCGCGTACCTGCACGCGTACACCCACCACTCGCAATTAACCATGCGTGCCGCGATGTAATTAACTGAATGCGGCCCGCCGTGTTGCGTAATCAACAAGTCCACGTTTTTTCCCCGCTTCCCCGCCCGGCTCGCGCTATGAATACTAATTACGTTTGTTCCGCTAAGAGGAACCGATGACTCGGTGACACCCATTTTCGCGATTAATCCTCGCTGTTTCGTTCTTTTCTCGAATTGTTCGCGTCTCATGAAATCACGAGGAAAACACGTTCGCGTTTCTCTCTCGAGCTGAGCCAAGCCGAGTCGGATCGAGTCGAGTCGAGTCGAGCCACGGAAGATCAAAAATCGAAAGAGATAAAAGTCAAAGAGAGACGTTGAAGTTCAACGAGCGCGAGTCCGGGAAGGTTGGAGTAATTGTTGCGGACTATTGACGGAAGCGTCGTGGTATCGAGCTTGCGGCGAGTCAATTCAGGGGTGGCGTAGTCGGGCGAAAAATGCGCGAAGGGAACACTCGGGGGAAAGTTGTCGAGACAGGGGAGGAAGGAGGGAAGACTTTAAACCAGATTCTTTATCTTTGTTAACAGTTCCAATCTCGGGCAAAGAGATATTGCACGTATTACCGGCATCCTTCTCGAGGAAACACCGGTTTAATGCTGGTATCGTCGCTGTACTTTATTTATTATTACGTTTGCCGTTCTTTCTCTCTCTCTCTCTCTTTTCTTTTCTTTTCTTAATCATCGTCAAGCACAATACATATTCTACAGATCGAGTTATCAAATCATTCGTCAAGTCTTTCTGAATTTTCTGACTACTAGGAAGAATCTACTACCACACGGAAATACATGGGGGTGATTATTTACGTTCCGACACACGTTCGGAGGGACATTAGTCAGAGAAGCAGTTCGGACAACTAGAAACATACATAATGGTCAGACAGTCGGCAGACGCAATTTTGGAGAAAGTGACCAACGGCGGCTACTGCCTGACCGCAGGATCGGCGTCATCCATGGCAGGTACTTGGCTAATGGATGGCAGTTGATAGCGTGCCGGTAGCCGGCATTTCGGTACTTGTAAAAATGGAAAACGCGCACCGTTGCGGGCGAGAGCACTTTTCGAATTTTTCAGGAAAGGGATATGAAATTTTTAATAAATCGTCCATTCTAGTACTGGAGAACGTGTTTTAGCAATAACGAAAGATATTTATATCCTCTAATTCTGCGTGTTACAATATTTGACAACATTAGCTGTTTCAATATTAGGGAACGTAGTTCAGCAATAACGCTTGTATCTCCCAATTTACATATCCACTGAGCGCTTGTCATGGTATGCTCCTTTCTTTAAAACATCGTTTATAAATCTACGGTCGCGTTGTCATCCAACTTCTCTCATTAGATTCCAATAAATTTGAATAATTAAATTGTGCAGTTTAATATTAAATTAAATTTACATTTAATACTTGATACAATTTAATAATAATTTAATACTGGTACTAAAATACAATTAAATTGTTCAATTTAATTTAATGCTAAAGTACTAACACGAATAAAAAAGTAGTAAATAACATCGTTTAATAAAAATATATGTGCAGTGTTCTCAAAATCGTGGTGGAACGGGCCAGAGTATAATTCTATATGCAGAAATGAGTCGAAAAAAGAAGAATAAAATTTTTCCATGTGACGCTCGAGAAAATCGAGTTTGAAATTTTGTCATGTATTCTTGAATTTGACTAATCCCGGACTGGAGAGGAGTGAACAAGTGGTAGAAAGTTATTCCATCTGCGAAAATGAGCGAAGAGAACAAAAGTTTTTTCATAAGACGTCTCGTTTCTCAGAAAACTACTATTTATCGCGCACACGCATACAAAGTTAATTTTTAACTTTCAGGTTTAAACGGAAAAATTTGATTCCACATTTTTCACTTATTATTCAAAATCCAGTTCAGTGCAGAATTAACAAAATACAAATATATTTGACAAATAATCTCGATTTTCTCGGAAACGAAATTTTAAGCGAAAAAAATGTTCCGATTTATTTTTACATGTAGGTAAAATCTGGCTGATTGTAACGCTATTTACACAATGTCACAGATTTCATAAAAATAATTTATATACATCAATAAATTTATTTATCAAACAAAATAACTCTTCATTTCCTTCCGCTTTTTTTTTTTTTTTAACTAACAGAGTCATCGAAATTTCAACGAATCGAGAAAAGACGAAAGCACAAAGGCAGCTTATTGCTAAATTTGGATTTCAATTTGGAGCACAGCTATTTTCGAGATTCGATCGTCGCGCAACGATGACGGCGTTAGTAGCGATAGTCGAAATGATTAGAGGCGCTCTCTTTTAGAAAGTTTGAGAGAAGATGGCCTTTTCTGTAAACTCCGTCAGAGAAAAATCTCCCTTTTAAGCGATTATGAAGAGCTCGCTGTTCATAAATACCCTCGGTTGAAAATGTTAACGGCTTAGATGCTTCTAAAGCTGAAGACGGTTCTCCTCCGCGCACAAAGTGGATAAAAATAGCGGTCGGCGGTCCGTCCCGGTTGATAACCGCTCGTTTCTTCAACCATTCTACCCGACAGCTCGTGTTTCTTCCGGATTCGATGCCACGCGAAACAAAGGGGTAACACTTTGCGTAATATCCTCGTTCGTTCTCCCAACGATGAAGGATTCTTCGAGGTTTCGGGGTGTGAAAGAATCGCGCCTCGTTCCAAGCCATTCCGCGCGATAAAGTACCTCCCTCCGCTCCGTCTGATCGATAGGTTAAATTCAAGATCGCGTGAGAGAGGCTATTATAAGTGGGCACTCCAGCTCACTTGTCGAGTAGATGGGTACCAGACACCGATCACCCACGATCATTCTTGTTGGAACGAGGAGCAATCCGGCTCTCGGAATATCCAAGAACCTCGAAACCACGTTCGGGGATCATCTCGCAGTTTGCAATGGAACGGTGGTGGTTTAAATCCATCAGGAAATCGCGACTGTCCGATCCATTCGAATTTCTTGCAAACGAATATTTACCTCGTCCCCTCTACGCCGCTTGGAAACGATCCGACGCCATGAACACTGACGCTTTCAAGTCTCCACCAGTACGTCATTCCCTTTGTCTCCGCGTACGTTTAATTTTATTTCCTCTATCGCACTTCGATTTCCGTCAGACATTTCTATCACCCAGCAAGGTGAGTCTCGCGGGACTCGTTTCGCAATCATTCGTGCCGAGAGTCAATCGACGGGTCTAACAGTTCACCTGAACCTCCCACATACACAACTCTGATCTTCACCTGAACCCTGCCCTGTAATTTACTCGAGAAAGTAGTCAGAAACAATCGCGCCGTTTCCATACGAGGCAAACGGTGCTGCAAAGTGAACGGTGGAGGATTGATCCGTTCGAGCGGGAAAAAGGGGAGGTGCCGCGTCGCGGGAAAAAGGAAGTTACCGTTCGAAGATCTAGCAACGGGGTCCATTCGAAGAGAACACGCCACGAGCGAGGGAGTTCGCGAGAAGGGAACGAAGGCGCCACGCTCTCAGGAAAGTTCCATCTCATCAGCCATTAAACAAAGCAGCAGCAGACACAAAGGAGCGTCTGCATTGTCGAGAGGGTAGCTGGCAATGGCTCAAGAGAGTACCAATCCCCTTCCTCTCTCCCTCTGTCGACTAACGTCGAGAGGTGTTTCTGATTAATCTCCGCGGCCCCCCACGCTGCCCCCTTTTTCTTTCGGAGTCTCGTGTCCCTTCCTCGCGTCGGTGTATCTTTCAAAAATGCAAACCGAGCGTCAGCCGAGCGTCAAGGGCGAGACTGCCCTCTTACGAACGGATAAGCATACCCACGATACCTAACTCAAAGGGATGTAATCAATGAGCAACGAGGGTCGCGGCGACGAACCTTCGTGGCCCGAGATTGTCCTAGGAATTTTAATGCCGACCCTCGACTACGCGGATGCAAATTAAAATCACGATGGCAAATCGCGATGGACGAGACCACGTTGGTAACCGGAACGAAACCGTGAACCGGCAATCGTCTTTATTTCCACTCGTTTCCTCTTCGTACGTACCTGCGCCACCAAAGGCGAGCCAAAGTTTTCTAATATTGGGAAACGAAGATCCGAAAGGCGGGACGGGAAGTCTGTACAGTGTACCTTTAATATCCGTTATTGCTTCGTTCTTTCCCTGCAATTGAAAGTCGAAGGTTGATCCGGCGCAGATACAGGGCACAGGTAGTTGGGATACTTCGCCCGATGGAAAGGTGAACACCGATCGACGAAACGGTCGGTCTGCTTACTCGATGAGTGGAATTACTCCGGATAATCAAGCGAGTTAACGGGGGGGGGGGGGA